>NC_140989.1:95211288-95363955 GCF_052327205.1 Somniosus microcephalus | reverse complement strand
CCCTGCCCGAGCCCTCATCCCCCGCTCCAATCCCTCTTTCCACCCCGGGGGCCCGGGCCTCGGCACCTGGATGAACGCATTCCCTCGGCCGTCACCCTGATGCCGTTGGCCGAGGCGAACACCCGCAAAGACATGGCCCAGCGAGTCCAGCGCCCCGGTCAGCTCGAGGTCCGCAGCCGCTGTTCGGCCGCAGGCCACAAAGCACCCGAGCCCAGCGCCGGCGATGGCTCCACAGAGCTCCGTGCCGCCCCACGCACTGACATGGCCCCGCCCTCCCGAGCTGGCTTGAAGAGCGCCGATTGCGGCTGTGAGAGACGGCCGGCGGGCCCGGTTGCCGGGGTAACCCTTCCCGCTCTCCAAGCCCCGCCCGAGATCAGCACTCCCGACGTAACGCACGCGTAGGTACGCTCTATAACTTTTCGAGCGCATAGCCGGACAGACGCACACGTGACACAGACAGACAGAAGGACAGACAGACAGAAGGACAGACAGAACGATCCGCTTATATATATAAGATATATAGATATAGATAGATAGATTTGTTTTTTGAATGCAGCAGACTGCTAGCTTGTCATCTTGTTTTACAGATTTTCAGTTAAGCATATTCCCCTGGCAAATCTCATTAGGACTGTCCTAAGAATTAATCCAGGGAAACAGTTTTTAGATCAAAGAGATATCTTGGCATATGCATTTTCCAGAGTTAACTACTTTTGTTCAGTCCATGTCAGTTCTCGTCGGGCTGGGTGACATGGGGCGAAATGAAGGACGGGCTGGGTGACATGGGGCGAAATGAAGGAATAGCCAATTCATGTATAATCTTTGTATCACAGATGTTCATCCGAGGTATAAAATGTAACACTACGGAAAGCAAACAGAATTTCTAAACTTTATTCTTTTTGAATAGCACCTGTAAGCAAAATTTTGTTTTCTTGCAAGATCTGCTGTGTTTGCTCTCTGCTTCTGATAATTTAATTTTCCAATAAACTTGTCCACCTGTCAGAATTCAAAGATCAAAGCTATTTCTGTGAACTGATCAGCAAAATAAGGAGTTTATTATTCACTCCAGGCATGCCACAATATCAAGTATTTTTCACACAAGGTCATGCTTTGGTTCATTGGGACAAGGGCCGCGATTTCGCCGACCCAGGCTGCCTACTGCAGCCCGTACTCTCCGAGCGATTTTTCCTTGATAGGGCTTTTTAAGCCCATCCTGCAAAGTTCCCGGACAATTAATAGGAAGCGGGTCTGCTGACGTCATTTGATGACGCGTCATCAGCTGGTTTCCTTAAAGGAGCCATGTCCAAATTGATCTTGACAATTCTGCTGTCAGTATTCTACAGCATTGAGGTGCTACAAACACTGACAAGCACTGCACAAAAGGTGCACGGCTGCACCCAGGCTCTCCCATTACTCGAGTCACAGCACACAGGGAGGTTCTCTTCCCTTCCCTTGGGCGGAAGAGACCTCCCCAGGAGATCAACGCAGCCTGGTTGCACATTGCACAGGAGGGCAGAAGCAGGGATTTTGTCAGGAGGACCAGGTTGCTATGGCACAAGCCTTTCAATGATCTCAGTAGATCACGAAATGTTAATGCCAAGCCACACTCAACCTCATCCTGCTGTGCCTCTCATCACATCACTCTGCCTTCCCTACCCTACTCCTGCACATCTTTACTCACACCAACTTACCTTGCACCTCCACCCATCCCTCTTTATCTACATTATCACATCCCCATCTCACTAGCCACCCCTCACACTCACCCTCAACCTACTGCAAGCATACGAACTAACAACACACAAGGGTAGGCACCTGGGTGGTTTAGCCAATGTTCATTTGAAGTTTCTGTTAATCTGTTGTCAAACATTGAAATCTATATTTTCAACACTTTACCTTATTGGACAGATCTGTGCTCACCTTTGGAAGTGTCTTAGTGAGTTCCAGTGAATGTTGAGACATAATTTCCCCCCCCCCCCCAATTGTGATGAGTAAGAAAGGAATGGCTTGGACATTGTAGGGATGCTTTATGGTGCTGGTATGGGGTGGTGTTAACTTGGCGCATCATGTGGCAGCCAGGGTGTACAGCGTCAGTTTAAGTAAATCTGGCCATGGTGATGCCTTCGCTGGCCTCCCGGGCAGCAATGTTGTCGGGTGCTGATGCCCTGTATCCTGTGCAGCATCAGGTGATTGCGGAGAAGGTTGGTATTGTTGTTGGTGCTGCTGGTGTGCTTGGTGATGTTGGTGTGCCTGGTGATGTTGGTGTCGGGGCTGATCGTGGAGGGATTCAGAGGACCAAGGTGAGAATTTTCCAAGGGCATGGAATAGATGGCAGCTGAAGTTGAGATGACAGAAGCGATCTGTCAATAGTGAAAAAGTTTGCTCCAAGGAGATGACAGTAGATAAAGAGTTTACTCCAAACACTTCCAAACTACATACAGCTCAAAAGTGACGTTGGAAAGTGAACAGCTGTAAAATGGTAGCTTTCATACTACTTTTGCAGCTGTCAACTATTCACAGCAATGGGAAGACATAGCGAACCCAACCTACTTACCTGACGTGATCCCCAAACGACGTGATCCCCGTTAAAAAAGTGGGAAAATAGAAATAGGCTGACAAAATAGTAGTTAACAAGCATCTAACTATCTTAAATGCCTCCCCTGCTGCTTGGTGTCGGGTCTGTTCTGAAATCGCAGTCGACGCTTTAGAAACTTACATGGAGGCCGGTTCCGAGTGGGTTCCCAACCCTCTGTCAATCATTTCGATTTTGACAGCGGACCCACCTCCGAACCCGCAATCTGAGCGGCGGCAAAATCGTGGCCAAGGTTTTGCTTAAGGGGGTAGTTTTTTGCACTGGGCAAGAGAAAATGTATCTAATGAGAGCCAAAATTATAATAAGCTCTTCAGGAAAATCGTGCTAAATTACACCTTGTTCTTTTCTGTAATTCATATTGTGCATTTTACAAAATATTGGTCAATGAATGTATTACATTATAACATTTAGGCTGAGAATTTTAACCCAAAAATGGCAATGACAGAATTTGCTTCTTTACCTGAAATGACTTGGACTGTGCAAGTGGGGAGTTGCAGGCTTCCAAAAACTGGTCCTCCTGGATCCCAACGTCTTGAAGATAGCCCTCTAACAATTGTTCCACCTACAGTAAAATAAGAATAAGCTAAATATTAAAAGGGAGGAACCATCAAAAATAGACAACTGAACTTAAACTTAAGTTTAACTTAACCGGAGAATTGTGGCTGGCCTCACACTGTTCCGGAGTGGGGGGGCGGGGGCATTCCATGAACTCATCCTCCAGACTATCTTTGCCAATTGAACATTAAAGTGCCCCACGCATTACCTTTGCTACAAGCTCCTCTTATTTCTTGATTAATACTCTGTCCAACAGTATAGCTACTGTTATGGGGCCTATAAACTACTCCCACCACTGTTTTCTGCCCTTTGTTATTTCTTAGCTCCGCCAATACTGATTCTACTTCCTGTTCTTCCAAGCCAAGATCCTTCCTCTTTACTCCACTACCAACTATCTTAAACTTCACTCCACCGTCCCCTCACCTCTAACAACATCTGCAAGTAACTCACGAATTTCTTTGTCACCAACATAGAGACCATCTATTTAGTTGATCCTGCTGCTAACACCCTTCCTCTTGCCCAACAAGCCAAACATCGCACCCCCCCACTCCTTACCCTAGCTCCAAACCCCTGTCTTTCTATAGTTTGTCTCCCATCTTTTGGCCCCCACCTCCATGCCTTCTCCGAGCTCATTTTATCCAGGAGATCCACCGCCTACTCCATCAACCCATTTATACGAAACTGCTGACCACCCAACATCCCTTCCTGGTGCCCATGCTAGCTGACTTTGTAAATGATTCCCTTTCATCAGGCACTGTCCCCCTCCCTTTTAAAAGTGCCATCATCACCCTCCCACAAAAAAACCCTCTACCTTTCCATCCTTGCAAACTACTGTCCCATCTCCAACCTCCCTTTCCTCTAAAGTCCTTGAGTGTGTTATCACCAGTCAGATCCGCGCCCCTCTCTCCCGCAACGTCTTGCTTGAATACCTCCAATCAAGCTATTGCTGCTTCTATGACACCAAAATGGCCCTAACCAAAATCTGTGACTGTGGTGTATTATCGACCGCTCTGCAGTCTTTGACAGGGTCAACTACACCATTTTCCTCCAACTCCTCCTCTGTTTGGCTAGTTCGGTGGGACTGGCCTCGCTTGCTTCCACTCTTACCTTTCAAATTATAGCTGTAATGTTTCTACAAATGGCTTCTCCTGCCACTTTTACACTATCACCATGGCAATCTCCCAAGGATCTATCCCTGGCCAGCTTCTCTTATTTATATGCTTCCTCTTGATGACGTCATCTGCAAACATGGGGGGAATTTTTATCTGAAAAAACGGGTGTGTTCGGAGCGTTGGGGGTAGTTAAATTGTTAAAAATCGGATTCCCGACCCGAACCCGCCTACTTCCGGTTTTAACGGGGGCAGGCAGCCAACCCGCTGCCAGGAGGCAGGACGTCAATTTAAATATTACAATGAGGCTGAAAACCTCTTATTTAAACGACATTTTGTTTTTAACTGCAGCTGGTCGGGTTTTACACACCTCGTAAAACCCAGCAGTTACAGCAAGGCAAGGACTGCTGCACCCAGGAGTAAGTGCCTTTACACCTACCTCCTGGATCCAAGGTCCCCGCCTAGCCCACCCCCCTCCGATCGGAAATCCCCTGCCATGAGGCCTTCAATCACTTCCCGGACTCCCTCCACCCCCACAATGAACTTCAAGCTGGCCCCGATCTTCCTCCGCACTCCCCCCCCGATGATTCTGAGGCCGGCCACGATTTTCCTCCCCACCGCCCCCTCAGAACAATCCTCTGGTTAAGTTAAACTTACATCACTCTCAAACTCGATGTGCAATTCTATCATATTATAATCACTCTTCCCCAGAGGATCCTTTACTAAGAGATTACTAAGTAACCCTGTCCACTACACAATACAAGATCTAAATAGCCTCTTCCCTGGTTGGTTCCACGATGTATTGTTCTAGGAAACTGTCTCGAATGCATACTTCCTGATCTTCCGAGCCAAGATCCTTTCTCACTACTGCCCTTATGTCATCCTTTATTATCAGGGCTACCACCCTTCCTTTTCCATTCTGCCTGTCTTTTTGAAATGCCAAGTACCTTGGAATATTTAGTTCCCAACCTTGGTCACCTTGCATCCACGTCTCTGTAATTAGATCAAAGTCATTTATCCCTATTTGTGCCACTAGTTCGTGTTACATTCAGATTAAGAGCCTTTAATTTTAACTTTTTACCATTATTCCCTGATGCACTATTACCGTTAAACTCTCTGTCCCTTCCTGTCACACGCAGCTTATCTTTACCCAAGTCGTTACACTGCTCCATTACCTTGACTTTTCTCTTTAGATTTCTAAATTTCCCCTCACCTGACCCCCCTCCCCCTCCCTTTTTAATTTAAAGCTTTATTTTCAGCCCTAGTTATTTGAATCGTCAGGACACTAGTCCGGTTTAAGTAGGCCCGTCCCAATGGAACAGCTCCCTCCTTCCCCAGTACTGGTGCCAGTGTTCCATGAATCAAAACCCATTCCTCTCTCACCACTCTTTCAGCCACACATTTAACTCTTTGACCTGCCTGTCCCTATGCCAATTTGCACATGGCTCAGGTAACAATCCAGAGATTATTATCTTTGAGGTTCTGTGTTTTAATTTGGACCCTAGCTCCTCAAATTCTCTCAGCAGAACTTCATTGCTAGTTGTGCCTATGTTTTTCAAAAGGCATTCGATAAGGTTCCACAAGAAAGGTTGTTACACAAGTTAAGGGCTCATAGGATTGGGGTAATATACTAGTATGGATTGAGGATTGGTTGACGGACAGAAAACAGGAGTAGGAATAAATGGTTCATTTTCGGGTTGGCAGGCTATAACTAGTGGGGTACCGCAAGGATCAGTGCTTGAGCCTCAGCTATTCACAATCTATATCAATGATTTGAATGAGGGGACCAAATGTAATACAGGTAGACTATCCTTTATCCGAAAACCTCGGGACCAGCCGTGTTTCGGTTTTAGGAAAATTTCGGTTTTCGGAAGGTGCGCGAAAACACTTCGGTTTTCAGAGGTAATTCGGTTTTCAGGAGTGCGGATAAAGGATACACTATCCCTTATCCGAAAATAACGACTATAAATACTGTAGTTACAGGGATAAATACTGTAGTACAGTTTATTTGTAAGGAAAACATTCAGTAAAACTTCAAACATGTACAGGTACAAACTAAGCTAAATACCTGTACATAAACATGCAATAAAGGTACATTACATCTGGCTTGAGGATCTTGGAGAAGATGGTACATCAGTGTTGTCATCATTGTCATCAGGTTGGAGTTGGACATCTGAAGATGGGCCAGGAACAGGATTCTCAAGTGATGAAGCAGCATTACATCTGGCTTGAGGATCTTGGAGAAGAGGGTACATCAGTGTTGGCATCATTGTCATCAGGTTGGAGTTGGACATCTGAAGATGGGCCAGGAACAGGATTCTCAAGTGATGAAGCATGACTACGACAGACGGCCTTTTTAAAGACTTCTTCCAGTGTCATCTGTCTCATTAACATTGGTTTCTGTCTAAGCAGTCTCTCTTTAATTGAGTAAACTTGCATAATCTCTTGCTCACTGATAAATGCACGTTTTTCAAGGCCAGCAATTAACTGATCACACATTGTCACCATATCGTCTATGGGGATTTTTTCACCTGTGTTCACAATGTCATCATCATCATCACTACTGTCCTCATGCTTGTCTTTATTTAACACCATTTCAGCAATTTCCCCATCACTCAACGAATTCACAACAGGTGCATCATTGTCAATGTTCAGCACTTCTTTGATGTCAGCTTCCTCTAACGTATTTACACTTTTGGATGATAAACCTTTGGCGTAAGTGAGGAGGTTTGATATCATCATCTTCTCCTGACTGACAGGAAATCCTTCAAACTCGTCATCTGCAGGTCCATCTTCATGAAACATCGTTGAAGGCCAAAGTCTGTGCCAAGCATTTTTTAATGTTGGTTTGTCAACATCGTTCCAAGCATTAGCAACTGCATAAATGGCATCCTTAACATTGAATTCTTTCAGGAAGCTTTGGATTCCTTCGCCTGTTGATTGCATCAAGCATAGAGTTCAAAAAAACGTCTTTATACTTGCTCTTCATGGAGCGTAAAATTCCTTGGTCACAAGGCTGTATTAAAGATGTCACATTAGGGGGAAAGTTAATGCTGAAAACATAACTTTTCACAAGAAGTTCAGGAGGGGGATGTGCGGAGCAGTTGTCCAGGAACAATAAAATTTTGCAGTTTTCTTCCAGTCCAACTTGCCTGCAATGAGCTCGTGTCGCTGGTACGAAGTGGTTATTGAACCAGTGAGAAAATATTCCTCTGGTTACCCATGCTTTCCTGCTCGCATAATAATGCACAGGTAAATTGCATACACCTTTCAAACATCTCGGATGTTGGCTTTTTCCAATCACTACCAACTTTAACTTGTGTGTGCCTGCAGCATTGGCACACCCAAGAACAGTCAACCTGTCCTTAGCATCCTTAAAACCTGCTGGTGCACTCTCATCAGCCGTTGCTAATGTTTTTCTAGGAACGTAGCGCCAGAACAGAGCTGTTTCATCAGCATTGTAAATTTGTTCAGGACCGAGGTTTTCATCCGATATTATTTTTGCAAACTCATCTATGTAATTTTCAGCTGCTTCATGATCAGCAGAAGCTTTTTCACCACAGATTTTCAGATATCTTATACCATGACGCTTCTTAAATTTATGCAGCCAACCTTCTGAATATTCACACTCAACTTCAATGTTCAGTTCTTCATGGTATATTCTAGCTTGCTTCATGACCATCAAACCAGTCAGTGGCACACGTTCACCTCTGCGTTGTCGAATCCACTCAATCAGCACACGGTCAAGATCTTCATTTTTTGCCCTATGCAATGTTTTCCTAATTTTCATTAGTTTATGGTCATCACTGTCAGTGTAAAATTTCAACAACTTGTCTTTCTGTTTCTTTAAGTCATATACGGTGGTACTTCCCACACCATATTCTTCAGTAAGATGTCGCACAGACACACCACGATCAAGCTTCTGCAATAACTCCACTTTCTGCGATATCGATAATGAGCGATGCTTCCTTCTCTGCTTCTCACTGTTACCCATTGGGGTATCTGCAGCTCTTTTTAGCATTTTCACAAATTGTTAAAAGCCAGCAAATATCTAAGAGAGCAGCAAATATCTAAGAGAGCTGCAAATATCTAAGAGAGCAGCAAATATCTAAGAGAGCAGCAAATAGCAGCAAATATCTAAGAGAGCAGCAAATATCACACAGAGCAGCATAACACCTGCGTGGGTCAAGCATCGGCAGCGTCGGGTCATGCTTTGCGCCACTTTCGGCTTTCAGAGGTTTTCTGGTTTCGGATGTGCGGATAAAGGATGGTACACTATCTCTTATCCGAAATTGGGTGGGGTTCGGCGGGGGTGGGGTACGGCGGGGGGGGGGGGGGCGTCGGTGGGGGTCGGGGGTCGGGTTCGGCCGGGGGTGGGGGTCGGCGGGGGTCGTGGTCGTGCACATTTCGGTTTTCAGAAGTCATGCTTTGCTCCACTTTCGGCTTTCAGAGGTTTTCTGGTTTCGGACGTGCGGATAAAGATGTCGGTTTTCAGAAGTGCGGAAAAATGCTACACTATCCCTTATCCGGCTAGGCCTGTAAGTCATGCGCCACTCTGGTCATGTCGTGCGCACGACTTACGCTGACCGAAAAAACCTTCGGTTTTTAGAGGGTTTCGGTTTTCGGAAGTCCGGATAAAGGGTAGTCTACCTGTATATCCAAGTTTGCTGATGATACAAATGTAAGTTGTGAAGAGGATGCAAGGAGGCTTCAAGGGGATATAGACAGGCTAAGTGAGTGGGCAAGAATGTGGCAAATGGAATATAATGTGGAGAAATGTGAAGTTATCCACTTTGGTAGGAAAAATAGAAAAGCAGAATATTTTTTAAATGGTGAGACATTGGGAAATGTTGGTGTTCAGGGGGACCTGGGTGTCCTTGTACACAAATCGCAGAAAGTGAACATGCATGTACAGCAAGCAATTAGGAAAGCAAATGGTATGTTGGCCTTTATTACAAGAGGATTTGAGTATAAGAGTAAAGACGTCTTACTGCAATTATATAGGGCCCTGGTGAGACCACACCTGGAGTATTGCGTACAGTTTTGGTCTCCTTACCGAAGGAGGGATATACTTGCCATAGAGGGAGTGCAACCAAGGTTCACCAGACTGGTTCCTGGGATGGGGGGATTTTCCTATGAGGAGAAATTGAGTAGACTAGGTCCATATTCTCTGGAGTTTAGAAGAATGAGAGGTGATCTCATTGAAACATACAAAATTCTTACAGGGCTTGACAGGGTAGATGCAGGGAGGGTGTTTCCCCTGGCTGGGGAGTCTAGAACCAGGGGTCACAGTCTCAGAATACGGGGTCGGCCATTTAGGACTGAGCTGAGGAGCAATTTTTTCACTCAGAGGGTGGTGAATCTTTGGAATTCTCTACCCCAGAGGGCTGTGGAGGCTCAACTGTGGAGTCATTGAGTATATTCAAGACAGAGAGCGATAGATTTTTGAATATTAAGGGAATCAAGGGATATGGGGATAGTGCAGGAAAGTGGAGATGAGGTAGAAGATCAGCCATGATCTTATTGAATGGCGGAGCAGGCTCAAAGGGCCAAATGGCCTACTCCTGCTCCTATTTTTTATGTTCTTAATAGATAGCTAGCTGGCTTCAAGACAGAAAGCAGAGAGTAGGGGTAAAGGGTAGCTATTCGGAGTGGCAGAAGGTGGGAAATGGAGTCCCACAAGGATCAGTGCTGGGACCAATGTTGTTCACAATTTATTTTAACGATTTAGACTTTGGAATCAAAAACACAATTTCTAAATTTGCGGATGACACCAAATTTGGGGGGGGGGATATAATCAATACTGAGGAGAACTGCAACAAATTACAAGAAGACATTAATAAACTTGCAAAATGGGCATAAAATTGGCAAAATAATTTCAACACAGATAAATGTGAGGTATTACATTTTGGTAAGAAAAATAGGGAGGTCACATATTACTTGGAAAATAAGAATCTAAATGGGGTAAAAGAGCAAAGGGATCTCGGAGTACAGATACACAAATCACCAAAAGTAGCGACGCAGGTTCATAAGGCTATGAAAAAAGCAAACCAAGCGCTAGGGTTTATTTCTAGAGGGATAGAATTGAAAAGTAGAAGTTAGGCTAAACCTGTATCGAACCTGGAGTACTGTATACAATTCTGGTCACCATATGATGAAAAGGATATAGAGGCACTGGAGAGGGTACAAAAAAGATTTACAAGGATGATACCAGAAATGCGAGGAAAGGATGAACAGACTGGGTTTCTTTTCTCTTGGAAAAGAGAAGGCTGAGGGGTGACCTAATAGAGGTCTTTAAAAATATGAAAAGCTTTGATAGAGTAGACACAGAGGGAGTGTTTCCACTTGTGGGGAAGGGCAAAACTAGAGGCCATCATATAAGATGGTCACCAAGAAATCAAATAGGTAATTCAAAAGAAACTTCTTTACCCAGAGAGTGGTGAGAATGTGAAACTCGCTACCACAGGGAGTGGTTGAATCGAATAGTATAGATGCATTTCAGGAGAGGCTAGGTAAGCATATGAAGGGGAAGGGAATAGAGGGTTATGCTGATAAAGTTAGATGAGGAAAGACAGGAGGCTCGAGTGGAGCATAAACTGGTTCGGCCGAATGGCCTGTTCCTGTGCTGTATATCTTATGTAATCCTATGTAAAAAGGCTAGGCAGTTAGGAGTTTGAAAGTGCAGTTATAAGTGACTAGGGTAAAGAGTTCCCCCCCACCCCCAGAGGTGGATGCGGAAGGAAGTGGATAGGGGATATATATGGTGAAGAATACAAGAAGGTGATCAAATATGGCCTGGCCGGTGATCAAGACCATGGGAGCAGAGAGGCCAAGGAAGGTGGCAAGCTCAAAGGGGTGACCATGAATATGGTGGGACAGTTTATATGGAGGGAGAGGTTCAGGAAGGACAGCAGAACAGTAAGTTTAAAGGAGAATGGACCAGGGGGCCAAGATGGAGATTGAGGAGTCACTCAGTGCAGAGGATATTTCAGGAAAAAACATGGGTGGGGCTTAGGGGCAGTAGACAATGAAGATCATCTGGAGACTAAATAAAGGCTGCTTTTCAGCTTTCTGAAGCTACCAGGAAAAGTATGAAAAAACCCACATCGAAAAATCTTTTTTTTCCTGTAGTTGAAAACTCAAAAAATTATACAGTGCCAAGAACCAGATGTTGGAAAAATGTTGTCTGTATTTAATAGAAGGTTTTATTTTCTGTAATTCCAGTACATATTTTGTCCATATGTATTTACAATAAATGTAAAAACAGTAACCACCACATTAGTTGCAGTGCACAGGCAAGACTACTATAAATAAAGACAGAGTCACAGTACAGTTTGATCAATGCAGCTACACAATTCCATCTAAACTCAGCACATTTTCAACAATTGAATACAACTAGCAGCATGCTAATAGCAGTGATTACATTCACTGAACATGGCAGTGCAGTCCTCCCATCAACCTCAAGTTGGAGGCTGGAAATCCTCCCCTTTCCAATTGTGAAAATTAAAATGTACAAACAAAATCGTAATTTTATTTTTTCAGCATATCTTTTTTATTTTTCTACCTTTCCTCAGTTTTTTTCTTAATTCTAAATATGTTTTATGAATTTTCTGCATTTTATTTTCTATCTGAACTCTTTCACTACATTTCTTTTTTTTACCCCTCAGTTTCTGTCTCCCTGCACCACCACCCCCCACCCCGAGGAAATTACCAGCTGCAGACTAGAGACAAGTTATGTGACCAATAATGAACAGATAAATAATAAATGTTTCTTTTCCTATGCAAGTTTCAATTTTTGTATAGATCATTGCACAAAACTGCATTCTCAGAGTCTAATTAAATTTTCATACAAGAAATATAAATTTACTTAGAGAATACAACTTGATCTCTTCCTACATCTTCAAAGTACACATTATACTAAATGATTTATTTGATCATTCAATACAGAACAGCCACATATTATCATCCAAACTACGATGAAGATAGTTGGAATGTGAACCAAATCAATCCAGTGGAAGCAGTTCCACAATATAAACACACCAAGTTCGGTAGAGACTACAGGACAACCACTGAATTTATAATGTTAGGAGTGAAAAATGAGATAAATTACAAACAAATTTGAATACACAGGAGCAAAATACTGTGGATACTGGAAATCTGAAATAAATATACAGGGCTCTTAATTTTCCAGAGAGAAACATGAAAAAAGGTTATATTTTTAAACTTAATGGGTCGGACTTGCTGGAGCTGGGCATCTCGCAGCGCATGCCGTTAGTAATCTTCTTCTGGCACCCTTCAGCTTGAATTTTTTTTGCACCATAACTTGCTGGAAGTACGAGCTTATAATGACGTGACAAGGGCAACGGGGCATCTGGGACCTCTTTCTAGGATGTAGGAAGAGTCTGCAGCTGGTAAATGGCAGAAACAATAGTGTATCTCCTTAACCAATTAGATTTAAAGATTGAGAAAGAAAGAGAGGAACGACAGAGAAGGAGGGTTAATTAGAATCAAATCGAGAGAAATAAAGAGAGGGAAAGAAAGATTGGATTAAGAGAGAGAGAGATAGAGAGAGAAAGAGACAGAAAGGACAAGTAAGAAAAAAATTTAAGTTAAAAATTTAATTTAAAAAAAATCTCCAACAACAATTTAATATATAGAGAAATTAAATTAAACAGTTTAAATTGTTCCCTTTCTGTTCCAAAGAGGTTGATTGGCATTATCATGTCGTTAAAAAGGTACTTACACTGTTAAGTTCCAGCACTACCTTTCCATGGTGATTTTAATGGCCAAATCTAGCAAGTTCTTAAAAATAATGGGGAGGCTAAGGGTGAGATGCCACTTGTGCAAAGCAAATGTCAGAGCGCCGTAAATCGACCAGCAAGTTTTGGAGATTTGTAACTCATAGCGTATTTCCCTGAACTTGCTGGCCAATTTGCACATTAATTAATGGTGCGAGTCATTAACACGTCATTATTATTCCAGCAAGATCCGCCCCATTGTTTTAACACAGAAGTGTTCCAAGGTGCTGCAGAGAAGCATACTGTAATTAGAAACAAATTGATGACAAGCCAAAGCCAGAGATATTATGAGGGGAGATCAAAATCTTGGTCAAATATGTGGGTTTTAAGGTGGGTCTTAAAGGAGGTGAAGGAGGTTGAGAGACAGAGGGGCTTGAGAAGGGAATTCTAAAGTGTGGGTCCTAGGAGGCTCAAGGCATGCTCGCCAATGGTAGGGCAAGTGGAGTTGGGCGGGTGGTGGGGGAATGCGCAAAATGCTAGAGTCAGAGGAACGAAGCAAATGGTGGAGTGGCATATATCGACCAACAAGTTCTGGAGATTTGCAACTCATGGAATATCTCTTAAATCCCATAACCTGCTGGCCGATGTGCGCATTAATAACGGCGTGCGTAGTTAACATGCCGTTTTTTTTTCCAGCAAGAGCTGGCCCGATGAGTTAGCATTACTCTAAATACATGAAACTTGACAGGACCTGCAACTGTAGATCATCAATGGAAGGAAAGCCCTGGATAGGCTGAGCAGCCTCTTCTCATTCCATACTTTGAAATGGATTTTTAAGAAAGTGCGATATTCAGGAAAAAATGGGCAAATGTTTTTGGTTATAAACATGTGTAACATGTTTTCATGCAATTCAAATTCTTTTTTTTAAAACTAAGGTGTATATTTTCATTCAATTCTCAAATTTAGCAAAAAAAAGTAGATAAGAGTATAAAGTGGTGAATACATGCTTTGTACTCAGGTCAACTTTTTTGTTGCTAAATTTCAGAATGGCTAAAAATTATCGCTGAGCAGTTTAAACTTATGTTTAAAATGGGGTCCATATTGTCATCAGATTTCTTTCAAAAGAAATCATCTAAAATGCTAGACTCAAGGAAAGCACTAAAAACTGTAAGCAATGTCTTTAACACATGGCACCTTTACAGTAGGCTACACACTCCTCTTGGGGCTTGGGATTCGAGGAGGCTTGACCCCCTCCATCTGTCAGCACCAACTGTGGAACTCTGAGGCTCTGCCTGAGATGCAGATAATTAGGGCAAACGTGGATACTGGGTCCCCAGTTAAAGCCACCAACACGCCACATCTAAAGAAGCTGCCAAAGAGAAGTTCTTAGTTCGCAAATCTCCAACATCATATCTGCTCCAGCTGACTCTTCCCTTAAAAATGGCACAGGCAAACATGAAGCAAAACAAAATAAAAAAAAGAGGGTAGAAGAAAGAGAAAAAAAATCAGAATGCAAGAGAAAAAGGTGAAAAATAAAAATAACAGGGAGAGCCAAAGGGGTCATCAAATTTCACGCAGTTTCACGCAAAATCTGTATATATTTTCCTTATAGTTGACTTACTGGCACATCATATCTATTTTATATACAAACAAATATTAAAATGTTTTCTGTAATAGCAGCACTGTTTTCTTTTCAGTTTTAATGGACCGAAGTAACTGCCTCATTAATTATGCACAATTACAAATTTCCATACTTACTTTCCACAAAAACTTATTCAGAGTAGTGCGAATATGCAGTAACCTATTACACTACAATGTTCAACAGTTAAATACCCTAAGAATAAAACTTCAATTGATACAAAAAAGCATTAAAGTGCAACGAACAGCAAGGAAATGTGCTCAATCATATTGGCTAGATCTGTGCGAGAAGATACAAACATCCTTTGAAAATGGAGACCTAGAGGTATGTATGGTGGAATAAAGAAAGCAATAGGTCCTTCAGTGAACAATTTTGCAATAGCTTTTCACCAGAAGTTTCAATAGCTAACATCACGCTTGACATTATACATAAGTTTTGTTACCTAGGATCAATTGTAAAAGATAGTTTATCTCTAGATGATGAGCTAAACTCTTGCATCGTAAAGGCAATAACCATATTCACCAATTAACTAACACTGAACATCAAGATATGGCTCTACCAAACGTTCTGAGGTTGTATGGTAACTGGACAACCTACAGCAGACATGAGAGTCTCTTATTTAATTTTTCTCTTCCTACAGGACACGCTAGAGAGCTGCGCAGCATCGGTGAGCCAAAGAAGTTGAAGAGAAGCGGTTGAGAGAGAGGATGAGGTCCTGCAGGCAGAGTTTAGGGAGCTAGGAGAGAGATTAAAAACCAGGACCTCAAAAGGTGGTAATCTCCAGATTACTCCCGGTGCCACGTGCTAGTGAGTACAGGAATAGGAGGATAGAACAGATGAATGTGTGGCTGGAGAGATGGTGCAGGAGGGAGGGTTTTAGATTCCCGAGGCATTGGGACCTTTTCTGGGGACGGTGGGACCTGTACAAGCCGGACGGGTTACACTTCAACAGAGCCGGGACCAATATTCTCGCAGGGAGGTTTGCAAGTGCTGTTGGGGAGGGTTTAAACTAGCTTGGCAGGGACTGGGCACGAGTATATAGGAGTAGAAAAGAAGAATAAGGTGCATGAAAGAGTGAGTGTGTTGGATAGTACTAGAGAAGAAAGTAGTACTAGCGGTGGAAGTAGTACCACATTAGATAGGAGATTAAGAAAGACTGCGAAAAAAATCAAAAATGGGTTTAGAATGCATGTATGTAAATGCACAAAGTGTGGTGAAGAAGACTGGTGAGCTACAAGCACAATTAGCCGTGTGGCAATATGATGTTGTGGCAATAACGAAAATGTGGCTTAAAAACGGTGAGGACTGGGCACTTAATATTCAAGGGTACAAGGTGTTCAGAAAAAATAGGGAAGGAAAAAAGGGAGGTGGGGTGGCAGTGATGATTAAGGAAGACATTGTAGTGTTGGAAAGGGAGGATGTTCTTGAGGGGACAAAGACATTTGGTTAGAGTTGAGGAGCAAAAAGGGTATGATCACGCTATTGGGGGCATTCTATTGGCCTCCAAATAGTGAGAGGGAGGCAGAGGAGCATATCAGCAGGGAAATTGCAGTTATATGCAAGAGCTATAGAGTGGTGATATTGGGGGACTTTAATTACCCAAATATCGATTGGGATAATGCTAGGGTAAAGGAAGAGGGGGAGGAATTTCTAAAATGTGTTCAGGAGAATTTCCTTGACTAATATGTTCTTGGCCCAACTAGGAAGGAGGCATTGCTGGATCTGGTGCTGGGGAAAGAGGTGGGTCAGGTTGACCAAGTGTCTGTGGGAGAACACTTGGGTACGAGTGATCATCGTATCATAAGATTTAGATTAGCAAGGGAGAGGAGCAAGGAACAATCTAGAGTGGAACTTCTAAACTGGAATAGGGCTAACTTCAATGCGATACGAAAGGATCTAGCCAGGGTAAAATGGAACCAAAGACTGACAGGAAAACTGTAACGGAATAATGGGTGATCTTTAAGGAGGAGATGTTCCAAGTACAGGCTAGGTACATGCCAACAAGAGGGAAGGGTAAGGGAACCAAAGCAAGGGCTCCTTGGAAGACGAGGGAGATAGAGAAGATGATGAAACAGAAAAGGAGGGTGTATGATGCATGTCAGGTGAATTCTTCAAGGGAGAACCAGGCCAAATACAATAAGTTGAGAGGGAAAGTGAATATGAAAATAAGATTGGCAAAGAGAGAATGTGTGAGTAGAATGGAGGTTAACATAAAAGGGAACCCAAAAATCTCACTACCCGCTTACTGTTTACATGCCGGTAGAAGAGGCGGGGTGGGGCCTATTAGCAACAAAGAAGGTGTTATATGCTTCGAGGCGCTGGGGAAGGTTAGAATACTCAATGAGTACTTTGTATCAGTGTTTACCAAGGTGGTGGATGCCGACAAAAGATCAGTAGCAGTGGAAGAGGCGAAAATTGATAGACAGGATGTACTGGAAAGGCTGGGTATGCTTAGAGTGGAGAAGTTGCCTGGTCCAGATGGCTTGCATCCCAGATTGCTAAGGGAATTGGGGAGGAGATAGCGGAAGGGCTTGCCATAATTTTCCAATCTTCCCTAGATGCGGGGGACGTACCCAAGAATTGGAAAGTGGCAAATGTGACACCATTGTTCAAGAAAGGGTGCAAGGACAATCCTAGTAACTTCAGGCTGGTCAGTTTAACATCAGTGGTGGGTAAAGTTTTAGAAACAATAATCAAGGAAAAAATTAACGGGCACTTGGTGAGGTTTAAGCTAATTAAGGAGAGCCAACACGGATTTGTAAAAGGCAGATCGTGTTTGACTAATCTAATTGAATTTTTTTATGAAGTAACAGGGAGGATCGATGAAGGGAATGCAATGGATGTTGTCTACATGGATTTTAGAAAGGCGTTTGACAAAGTACCACATAGATGGCTGGTTAACAAAATTGAGGCTCATGGAATAGGTGGGTCAGTGGCAGCTTGGATAAGGAATTGTCTTAAGGACAGAAAACAGCAAGTTGTGGTAAATGACTGTTTTTCAGACTGGAGGATGGTAGACAGTGGTGTTCCCCATTGGTCAGTGTTGGGGCCACTGATTTTTTTGATATATATGACCTGAATATTGGAATACAAAGTAGAATTTCTAAATTTGCCAATCACACCAAACTTGGGGGTGTTGCAAATAGTGAGGATGATACCAATCGACTGCAACAGGACATAGAAAGGCTAGCAGAATGGGCAGACAAGTGGCAGATGGAATTTAATAGAGAAGTGTGAGGTGATGCATTTTGGCAGAAGGAACAGGGAGAGGCAATATACACTTAATGGCACAGTTTAAAGAGTCTGCAGGGACAGAGGAACCTGGGAGTTAATGTGCATAGGTCGCTGAAGGTGGCAGGACATATTGAGAGTGGTTAGCAAAGCATATGGGATCTTGGGCTTCATAAATAGAGCTATTGAGTACAAAAGTAGAGAAGTTATGCTGAACCTTTCTAAAGCACTGGTTAGGCCACAACTGGAGTATTGTGTCCAGTTCTGGTCACCACACTTTAGGAAGGATGTGAAGGCCCTCGAGAGGGTGCAGAGGAAATTCTGGGGATGGGGTTCTTAGCTACAAGGACAGGTTGGAGAAGCTGGATTTGTTTTCATTAAAGCAAAGGAGGTTGAAGGGTGATTTGATAGAGGTATACAAGACGGGTTTGGATAGGCTAGATGGGGGAAGGCTGTTCCCACTAGTTGATGGTACAAGAACTAGGGGACATAGATTTAAGGTTTTGGGCAAGAGGGAAACGTGAGGGAAGCTTTTTTACGCAGTGAGTGGTGATAACCTGGAATTCACTGCTGCCGGAAGTGGTGGAAGCGGAGACACTCAATGGCCCAGTAATTCCGGGCCCAACGCATGAGTACAGACGGGGTACTCACGCGTGGGCCCGATGGAAGTGCTGGTTTTCAGCATGCACAGTGCATGCGCGGAAAACCGGCATTTCCTGTCCTCTGAACCAAAGGGTTCAGAGGATGAACGCGTGCGCGCAGGAGTCTGCGCATGCGCGCTGAAATTCCTTTTTTTCCCCCACAGGTTTGCGCGTGTGTAAGGGCCTCTCCTTTTTACGAATGTAAAAAGGAGACGTAAGGACTTCATTCTTTAAGGTAAGTGGTCTATTACTTAAAATTATAACATTTTTTCCACAGCTTTATTGTTTTTAAGGACTTTACAGTAAGGTAAGTGTAGTTTTAGATCCGATTTTTTTTTAAATTATTTTTTTTCAAAAATTTGATTAATTGTTTAAAATAGTTTTTTTAAAGTTATTTAGTTTGTTTAATTATTGGGATGTTTTTAAAAATTTTATTTAAAGTTAAACTAGTCTTTTGGGCGCCCGTACTTTTCATGAGTTTGACAGTTCTTACTATCAAACTCATGAGTGAAGTTTCCCCTCCCCTGATTGGCTGCACAGTGCTCACCTGATCCCAGCCGGCACATCGAACTAACTACGCCGCTGGATCAGGTAAGCACAGCGCGCCGACATCTGAACCGGGCCAGTGACAGGAATTCCAAGCAGGCCCAGGCTTCAGATGTCAGCGCGCCGGGTGAGTGCACATCGGGGGCTTGCACGCGCGGCAAGCCCCCGAACCTAATTTCTGGGCCAACGTTTTCAAGTGGAGACTGGATAGGCACTTGAGGGAAATAAACTTGCAGGGCTACGGGGATAGAGCGAGGGAATGGGACTGACTGGATTGCTCTACAGAGAGCCGGTGTGGACTCGATGGGCCGAATGGCCTCCTTCTGTGCCTTTATGACTCTATGAAAGAGAAGAAAGCAAAGAGGAAAGCGCATGAGGCTTTAAGAGTTAATACTGTGCATCATCTGTCCGTGATTTACACCTACGCCATCTGCAGCAATGACTGTGGCTCGAGAAGTGGACTCTTCAGCCACTCACAATGTTGCAACATGGCAAAGTAACTGAACTGCTTTGGCGCTTACACCATCCTCTCTCAGGACAGACCGTTGTCATAAGAAGGCAGGTTAAATTATATATGCAGGTTAATTTTAAATGCAAAAGCTTCTCTCAAACAAGTACCTTCTTCCTACTGGACACATCTATTGCCACGGGACTACCTAGGTTAGATAACTGGATGGCGTAACTCTCCCCATGTCCAATTGTTTCTCTATTTTTTTGTTCCCTACCTTGGCAAGAAGTTGGTAGTTTGACCACTGACTCCTTTCCTGTTCAGAGGTTGGTCAGTAGTGCTGCTAAATTGGCAACCACCATCCTAGAACTAGGGTACTTAAGGAAGTGGCCCTAGAAATAGTAGATGCATTGCTGGTCATCTTCCAAAATTCTACAGACTCTGGGACAGTTCCCATGGATTGGAAGGTAGCTAATGTAACCCCACTATTTAAAAAAGGTGGCAGAGAGAAAACGGGGAATAAGCCTGACATCGGTAGTGGGGAAAATGCTAGAGTCCATTATAAAAGATGTAATGGCAGAGCACTTGGAAAACAGCGACAGGATCGGACAAAGTCAACATGGATTTACAAAAGGTAAATCATGCTTGACTAATCTACTGGAATTTTTTGAGGATGTGACTGGTAGAATAGATAAGGGAGAACCAGTGGATGTGGTGTATTTGGACTTTCAGAAGGTTTTCGATAAGGTCCCGCATAAGAGATTAGCGTGCAAAGTTAAAGCACATGGGATTGGGGGTAAGGTACTGACTTGGATAGAGAACTGGTTGGCAGACAGGAGGCAAA
The DNA here is from genome assembly GCF_052327205.1 of Somniosus microcephalus. Taxonomy (NCBI): domain Eukaryota; kingdom Metazoa; phylum Chordata; class Chondrichthyes; order Squaliformes; family Somniosidae; genus Somniosus; species Somniosus microcephalus. Next base: position 95,343,617 of record NC_140989.1, on the reverse strand, counting down.
GAGTTGGAATAAATGGGTCTTTTTCCGAGTGGCAGGCAGTGACTAGTGGGGTACCGCAGGGATCGGTGCTTGGACCCCAGCTATTCACAATATATATTAATGATCTAGACGAGGGAACTAGATGTAATATCTCCAAGTTTGCAGACGACACAAAGCTGGGTGAGCGTGTGTGCTGTAAAGAGGATGCCGAGAAACTCCAGTATGATTTGGACAGGTTGGGTGATTGAGCAGATGCAGTATAATGTGGATAAATGCAAGGTTATCCACTTTGGTGGCAATAATAGGAAGGCAGATTATTATCTGAACGGCAATAGATTGGGAAAAGGGGAAGTGCAATGAGACCTGGGTGCCCTTGTGCACCAGTCACTGAAGGTAAGCATGCAGGTGGTTAAGAAGGCAAATGGTATGTTGGCCTTCATAGCGAGATGATTTGAGTACAGGAGCAAGGATGTCTTGCTGCAGTTGTAAAGGGCCTTAGTGAGACCACACCTTGAGTATTGTGTGCAGTTTTGGTCGCCTTATCTGAGGAAGGATGTTCTTGCCATGGAGAGAGTGCAGCGAAGATTCACCAGACTGATACCTGGGATGGCAGGAATGACGTATGGGTCGATTAGGCTTATATTCGCTAGCGTTTAGAAGAATGAGAGGGGATCTCATTGAAACTTATAAAATTCTAACAGGATTAGACAGACTAGATGCAGGAAGGATGTTCCCGATGGCAGGAGAGTCCAGAACCAGGGGTCACAGGCTAAGGAGTAAGCCATTTAGGACTGAGATGAGGAGGAATTTCTTCACCCAGAGAGTGGTGAACCTGTGGAATTCTCTACCACAGAAGGCAATTGAGGCCAATTCATTAAATATATTCAAGAAGGAGTTAGATATATTTCTTAAGGCTAAAGTGATCAAGGGATATGGGGAGAAGGCAGGGACAGGGTGCTGAATTTGGATGATCAGCCATGATCTCATTAAATGGCGGAGCAGGCTCGAGGGGCCGAATAGCCTACTCCTGCTAACCTTCTATGTTTCTATGTTTCTATTTCTCCCAAACAACCTTACTAGTATGACCTTAATTTCAACACAACAAATTTAAACACTTGCTTGAATCATCTAAATGGACTAAATGACTAATCTATTTGCCCTGATATAAAAATAACAGTTTTGATGGCTGGCTTATTAACTTTCGGGCGAGTTCATCAACGTACCTAGCTCCTCTTTTTCTAAGTGGCTCCAGCCTGCCCCTCAAGGTATAAAAAAGGATGTTGGATCTTTAGGAATAAATTAAAATCCTGAATCTGGCATCGTATCAAAAAACATATTATTGTAGGAACGGAGGTTCCTAACAAAAAGACTGAGTTCGACTCAGGCAATCAAAATAACGAACTTTAATGGAACAAAACAGGTTTAAACTGGAAACTGCTGGAATACATCGAATACAGGTCTACTTTCATTGAAGGCTCCACGAGGACTGATCCTCTGGTCTGAAAGCTGACGTCATGACGTCATCACGTTCTTCCCGCCACTGGGGAATCACGTGACTAACGGCATGACGTCATCACGTTGAAACCGCACTGTAAAGGTAACTAGACATAATACAGTTAAACAGTGTAACTAAAGGTACAGACACAGGCAGTAACTACATTGCTGTTAAAGGAATTATGTACAACCGCTCTGAGTCCTTTGGTGGCTCCGCCACATGCGCCCCCCCAGAATTGTCTTTAACAGAACGAGGGGGAGGTCTGACAAGTCTGTCTGACCGACTTCGATAAACTGGCAGAGGAAGTTGATGACCGGTGGTCGAGCTGGCAGGCGATTGTGGTTAAGCAGGCGCGGCGAGCGTGGTCGAGTTGGCAGATGGTTTTGGTTGATCTGGCACGGCGGCTGCGGACGGTCGGCTACGTTTCGGCGGTTGAGCGACGACGGCTGGGCGGTCCAGGTCAAGGTGAGCCGGCTTCAAATCGGTCCACTGAAATGTGATCTGGCTTTCCTCCGATGTCGACCGAAAAGGATTTGTCTCCTGGTTCGATGACGCGGAAAGGACCAGTGTAAGGGGGCTTGAGCGGATCCCGGTGAGCGTCGTGGTGGATGAATACATACTCAGCATTCTTCAGTTCCGCTGGCACGTGGGAGTTCTGTAAGCCGTGATTTGATGTAGGCACCGGAGCGAAGCATCTGGCCACTTCCTGGTGGCTAACGAGTTGCTGGGAGGCGGACCATGGCTCTGTAGGAGAAGGGAGGAAATCCCCATGTACTCGGAGAGGCTGGCCGTAGACGAGTTCAGCTGAGGACGATTGCAGGTCTTCTTTGGGCGCCGTACGAAGACCCAAAAGGACCCATGGAAGTCTGTCCACCCAGCCAAAAGGACCCATGGAAGTCTGTCCACCCATCCTGCACCTTGAAGACTGGCCCGAAGGGCGGCTTTAAGCGACCTGTGGAATCGCTCGCAAAGGCCGTTTGCCTGTGGACGATAGGCGGTGGTGCGATGAAGTTTGCTACCGAGCCCCTGAGCTACAGCGTTCCAAAGCTCCGAGGAAAATTGTGGCCCACGGTCGGAAGAGATGTCCGCCGGTACCCCGAAACAGGCAACCCAACAGGAGATGAAAGCTCTAGCGACATCTGCCGAAGTGGTGGAAACCAAAGGAATTGCCTCTGGCCACCTAGTGGTGCGGTCCACCATAGTGAGGAGATGAGTATAACCCTGAGAAGGCGGAAGCGGCCCCACAAGGTCCACATGTACGTGGTCGAAACGACGCTCCGGAACAGCGAAAGTAGCCACTGGAGCTTTAACATGACGCTGGACCTTGGCCTTCTGGCAGACTACGCAGGTATTAGCCCAGTCACGGACATCGAGGTGCATACCTTTCCAGACGAACTTCGCCGACATAAGCCATTGTGAAGCCTTCATCCCAGGGTGCGACAACCCGTGTATGGCATCAAACACCTTCCGGCGCCATGCGACCGGCACGATAGGTCGGGGAACGCCCATGGAGACGTCGCAAAGGAGCGTGGTGCCTGTGGCCTGGAAAGTGACGTCGGTCGCTTGGAAACTAGAGGGGACGGTTCTGTATGATTGGACCTCAGAGTCCGAGGCCTGATCAGCAGCCATGAGGGCGTAGTCGATCCCCAGGTGAACCGCGTGGACCGTCGCACAGGAGAGGCAATCCACCACCAGGTTGTCCTTACCAGACACATGTTGAATGTCCGTGGTAAATTCGGAAATAAACGTCAAGTGACGTTGTTGACGAGCGGACCATGGTTCGGCGGTCTTGGCCATGGCGAACGTTAGAGGCTTGTGGTCGACAAAAGCCGTGAAGGGACGTCCTTCCAATAAGAACCGGGAATGGCGAATGGCTAGGAAAAGGGCCAGTAACTCCCGATCGAAGGTGCTGTATTTTTTTTCATTTTTCCGTAGCTGACGGCTGAAAAACGCCAGCGGTTGCCACGTGCCGTTGACCCACTGCTCTTGCACTGCGCCGATGGCGTAGTCTGCCGCGTCCGTGCTAAGGGCGATGGTGGCACCTGGAAGTGGGTGCGCCAGCATGGTTGCGTTGGCCAAAGCGCTCTTGGTGTTGACGAACGCCTGGTCCATCTCGGCTGTCCAGCTGATTGGATCCTTACCGCACTTGCCCTTGAGGGCCCCGTACAAGGGTTGCATAAGCTGAGCCGCCTTAGGGACGAAACGGTGATAGAAGTTGACCATCCCCAGGAACTCTTGCAAGGCCTTGACGGTTGGTGGGCGCGGGAAAGAGGTAACCGCTTCCACCTTTGTCATTAAGGGGACGGCGCCGTCCAATGTTATGCGGTGTCCCAAGAAATCGATCTGCTGCAGGCCGAACTGGCACTTGGCCGGGTTGATGATTAAACCGTGCTGGCTGAGGCGCGTAAAGAGGGTACGCAAATGTGAGATGTGCTCTTCCTTGCTAGCACTGGCGATCAGAATGTCGTCAAGGTAGACGAAGATGAAGCTTAGGTCTCGGAGCACGGAGTCCATTAAGCGCTGGAACGCCTGTGCCGCGTTCTTCAAGCCAAACAGCATCCGCAGGAACTCAAAGAGGCCGAAAGGGGTGATGACTGCGGTTTTTGGGACGTCTTGCGGGTGCACGGGAACCTGGTGATACCCCCGGACGAGGTCGACTAAAGATAGAATTTCCCACCAAATGGGCCGAGAAATCCTGAATATGCGGAATCGGGTACCGATCAGGAGTGGTGGCATCGTTCAGGCGTCGGTAGTCACCGCATGGCCGCCAGCCGCCGCCCGGTTTCGGAAAAATGTGGAGAGGCGAAGACCAGGGACTATTGGATTGGCGAATGATCCCGAGCCGCTCCATCGTGTCGAACTCCGCTTTCGCAGCCGCGAGCTTGCCGGGTTCGAGCCTTCTAGCCCACGCGTAAACCGGGGAGCCAGTAGTGGTGATATGATGTTCAACACCATGCTTCGTGGCCGAGGAGGAGAAAGTGGGCCTTGTCAGCTCCGGAAACTCTCCGAGGAGTCGAGTGAAGTCATCCAGAGGAGGGAAAGCGCAGGCAATAGAGCGTGCCATGGTGGTACCGTGGTAGCACGGAATCGAGTGGAAGGTGGCCGCGTTGATCAACCGGCGGTGCCGGACATCGACGAGGAGGCTGTTGGCACACAGAAAATCCGCCCCTAGGATGGCCTGAGAGACTGTGGCTGTGACGAATTCCCAACAGAAGCGCTGACCGTCAAAATAGACTTGGACCCGCCGCTTTCGGAAAGTTCGAATTGCTGCGCCATTAGCCGCTACGAGGGAAAAACCGTGGTTCCCAGCCTGCATATCGAGCGTCAACGCAGGTAGAATGCTACACTGCGCCCCGGTGTCACAAAGGAAACGTCGACCCGATAGGGAATCAGTGATATAAAGAAGTTTCCCCGTAGATCCGACGGCCATTGCAACCGCGGAGCGCCCGTTAGACCCGGTCCTCCTTTGCCAGGAACGCTGCAGGAGCTTTGTTGTTTTTTTTTTGGGCAAAAAACTGCAGGGGGAACGGCAGCATCGTGCTTTCGCGCCAAAGCGGGTGTGGTAGGAGCACCAGCCCGCTGCAGAAGCTGGAACCGCGTCTGTGGGGGATGGGCGCCTCGTGGCCCTGCTGGGTTACAGTGAATATCTTATCGGCTTCGGCAGCAAGCTCGGCGCAATCTGTAATGTTGGATCTGGCTAGGGCAGCCTGTATCTGCTCCGGCATTTGGTAGAGGAAAAGCTCCTGAAAGAGGAAGCATTCCGGTTTGGCACCCAAAAGTGCGAGCATTTGGCTCATGAGCTCGGACGGTTTGGAGTCCCCGAGGCCAGGCATCGTGATGAGCCGGCGAGCGCGCTCTGACTTCGAGAGCCCGAAGACCTGTAGCAACCGCGCCTTTATCGTATCATACTTGCTGTCAGTAGGAGGACTACCGAGGAGGCTGATGATCAGTGAGGCAGTTGCGCTGTCGAGGGCGGAGACCACGTAATAATAACGGGTCTGATCCGCGACGATGTTCCTGATGGCGAACTGGGCTTCAGCCTGGATAAACCAGGCGTCTGGTTGTTTCTCCCAGAACTGTGGCAGTTTCAGAGTCACGGCGTTCGTGTCCATGCTGGAGATCTTCCGCGAAAACTGTTCACGAAAGTCGGGGTCACCAATGTAGGAACGGAAGTTCCTAACGAAAAGACTGAGTTCGACTCAGGCAATCAAAATAACGAACTTTAATGGAACAAAACAGGTTTAAACTGGAAACTGCTGGAATACATCGAATACAGGTCTGCTCTCATTGAAGGCTCCACGAGGACTGATCCTCTGGTCTGAAAGCTGACGTCATGACGTTCGTCCCGCCATTGGGGAATCACGTGACTAACGGCATGACGTCATCACGTTGAAACCGCACTGTAAAGGTAACTAGACATAATACAGCTAAACAGTGTAATTAAAGGTACAGACACAGGCAGTAACTACATTGCTGTTAAAGGAATTATGTACAACCGCGCTGAGTCCTTTGGTGGCTCCGCCACATTATAGCTTAAATCAGAAACCCCTCTTAGGTCAAATAGTAATGAATTTTGAAACTTGACAATCTTCATTAAAGTTTTTACTTGAAGGCCTCAGCCTAGTGTTTGATTGAATATTTGTATCTCAAAAGTTGCTTAGAGCTTTCAATTACTGTACATCTGTACCTTCTGAGCAGGTGCAGTTTGCAGATTTTCTTAGCATGCAATCTGTGCATGAATAGGAGTAGAAGGGTAGGAGGGTGTGTCCCTTCATTCCAAGAGACTTTAAAAGAAATTGGAGTAAATTTCCAATTTTTTCATTTCAGTCAAGTAACAACGACATCTTTCATTCATTAATATAATGTAGCACCTTTAACATAGAAAAACATCCCAAGGCACGTCAGTGGCATGAGAAAAAAATTAATATTTGCCACAAAAATTTTAGTGGTCATAGTAAAACTGTATATGAACGAGAAACTTGCTAAGTCTGCATTATTATTTCATATAAGGTCATAAAACAAACAATTGGGAGTTTTATTTGATTGGCTATGGGATGCTATTTAATCACTAATGCCAAAAATGCACAGTCTGTCTTTACTGCACAGCGCTCTTCTAACAAAATAACTAAGTAGCAAGGGGTAGGGAAGCACCCAGTTGAAGAACATAGACAACATCTCTCAGTAGGGAGAAATCTCAACTGCACAAACAAGAGTTCTATCTCAGTCCGATAGTCTCGCTGCAGGATTACTATAGCTACCGACTACTCAAGGTGATGTCACAAAGGGGTTTTCTACTCCTAAATAATTGTTAAAAAATGTGTCACACAATAGCAGAATGTTTTAATGAAAGCTTTATTACTTCATTCCTAGTGGCAGCAGAACAACAATATTACTGATACTCCCATGAAATATCTACCCATAGTTTTTTAAATAAGTTAATATGAAACATAGCATAAACAGAACACGACACATTTGTGATGTGGTGACAACATCCGTTAATATATATTTTCAACATTCCACTCAGAAACACATGGATTCCTTTATTTTTATGATATACGAAATTTAGTTATAACACAAATACAAAAGCAAAATACTGCTGATGCTGGAAATCTGAAATATAAACAAAAAATGCTGTTTGATGAAGGGTCACCGACCTGAAACATTAGTCTTGTTTCTCTCTCCACAGGTGCTGCCTGACCTGCTGTGTATTTACAACTAATATATAAACAGAAAATGCTGTAACACAATTTGATTATAAAAATATTTCACAATTATATGAATCATGACGACATCCAGCTCTACTTCAACACCACCTTTCTCAATCCCTCCACTGCCTGTGATTTATCACGCTGCTTATCCAACATCCAGTATTGGATGAGAAGAAATTTCCTCTAATTTAAATATTACGCATCCCCAATTTCCTCGGCCCCACCATGGACAAATTAACTTGTTTAGGTGAGATTGAGCTCCAGAAGGCCTCCCAGCAAGTAGTCCTGCCTGGTTTAATGCATATTTAAATATTAAAAATTCACCTAATCATGCCAAAAATGCAAACTGGTCAATCTTGGCAGTTAACAGGTTCTAGTGGGAATAAAAAGCAAAAAACTGCAAATGATGGAAATCTGAAACAAAAATAGAAAGTGAAAAAACATAACAGGCAACCATCATCTGCAGTCTTTTCTCTCTGGAGATGTTGACTGACTAGTTACATATTTCCAGCATTTCTCTTTTTGTAACAGGTTCTACTAGTTGTTTTCATATAATCAGTCTAAGGGTTTTTTCTTCTGTTGGAAATTACCCTAGTACCTAAATTGGCAGTGGGACTAGGAGAAAGAAGAAACCAGCTGAGAAAATGCTTTAAAGTTATTTTCCAAATTTAAAAAAAAATCACAATACAACACCAACAACTTGCATTTATATAGCACCTTTAACGTAGTAAAACATCCCAAGGCGCTTCACAGGAACTTTGACAACCACATAAGTAGATATCGGGACAGGTGACCTAAAGAGGCAGGTGTTAAGGAGCATCTTAAAAAGGAGAGATAGAGGCGGAGTGGTTTAGGGAGGGAATTTCTGGGCTTGGGGCCTGGACAGTTGAACGCACGGCCGCCAATGGTGGGGCCAAGGAAATTGGGGATGCGTAATATTGAAATTAGAGGAAATTTCTTCTCATCCAATACTGGACGTTGGATAAGCAGCGTGATAAATCACAGGCAGTGGAGGGATTGAGAAAGGTGGTGTTGAAGTAGAGCTGGATGTCGTCAGCATACATGTGGAATCAGATGTCGTGTTTTCGGATGATGTCGCATGTAGCATGTGTAGCATGTAGATGAGAAATAGGAGGGGGCCAAGGATGGATCCGGTGCGGGAGCAGGAAAAGAAGCCATTGCAGGAGGTAACGGTGCGGGAGCAGGAAAAGAAGCCATTGCAGGAGATTCTCTGGCTATGACTGGATAGATCAGAATGGAACCAGGCGAGAACAGTCTCACTCAACTGGATAACAGAGAGGCGTTGGAGGAGGGCGGTGTGGCCAAACATGTCAAAGGCTGCTGACAGGTCAAGAAGGATAAGGGATAGTGCACCACAGCTACAGTCACATAGGATGGCATTTGTGGCTTTGATAAGGGCCGTTTCAGTGCTGTGGCAGAGGCAGAAATTGATTGAAGAGGTTTAAACATGGAGTTCTGGGACAGATGGACATGGATTTTGGAGGCAACAACACTTTCAAGGACTTGAGAGGTGGTGAAAGTTTGCAAGGACAGAAGGATCAAGGGTATTTTTGAGGAGGGGGTTGATGACGGCAGATTTGAAAGGGAGGGGGTCAGTACCAGATGAAAGGGAACTGTTTACAATATCAGCTATCATGTGGGCCAGGAAGGGGAGTTGCACGATCAGCAGTTGAGTGGGAATAAAGTCGAGAGAGCAGGAGGTGGGTCTCATGGACAAGATGAGGGCATGAGGGAAGGCGAGAGAGAAACTAGAGAATCAAAGAAAATAAAATTAAAATAATGATAGGAGTAAGAAACTAGGCGAGAGGAGAAAACTAGGGGGAAAAAGAACATAGGATGAGCATAAGTTATCTACCATTTTAGTTAAAATTGTCTTTATTTTTTGTTTACTATTACAGTAATAAACTCAGCTTTTTCTGCACCAGTGTGTAAACTGAAAACTTTTAAAAAATGGTTAGTCCAGTAAAATTTATTTCCCAGAACCAGTTTAGCAATCTAAAGATTAAGAACTAGAATATATAATCTTTCAGTGGATTAAAACATTCATTTCATCCATAGTGAAAAGTTTGAATAAGTACATTACAAGCCGAAGGGATGGAATGTCCTACCCAATGGGGCCCGTGAAGGAAAATTCCACCCAAACCAGGATTCAGCAGCAAAGTCAGAATACTCAAGAATACACACCACTTATTTTCCTGCCATCTCATTTCTCATGTTGGAATTTGATGGTTTCAAAAACGTTGATGGACTGCAATAAGTAAATGACAACAGATAATCTCAGGAGTGATACTAAACTGCACTATCACAGCCAAACGGACTCACCAAATCCTTGTAATCCTGATGGATTTCTGTATAAGATAATTTATTTTCTTCTTCATCGTCAAAAACTGAAATAGAAAAAAAAATGTTTACACCAGTTTGTCTGATCAACATCGCATTCGTGTCCCCTTTCAAGCCTCTAGCTCCAGAGTTCGCAACATATTTTTAAGATTTTGTAAATACGTGAGCACGTATTAAAACGACGATATGATCGCTGTGGACTCGGAAATGTCGTGTTGACAAATCGCAAAAGGCCTAAAGCTCTGCTACATCACAAACCACCAAACATAACGTTAAAATACGTGAACGACATAGAACAACCGTCAAAATAGCTCCTCACCTGCACAGTTCTGCTCGATAAAATCAGTGACTGGAACCGTCCAACACGAGCTGCTGAGGAAACCAGCTATTCCTTCCACCACCCACTCTTCCATTTTCAGAGCCGAAAGTAAAGCAACTCAGCTCGGCACCAACGTACCCGGATGCAAGCTGCTCTGAAGATGCTGCTATGACAACCAACTGGCTCAGCTCTGAGAAGAGTAACAGCCTGATCTTCTTTACAGATCAATGAGCAGATACGTCATCGCACGCACAAGTCAAGGTTGTTCTTCTATGGCATGAACCTCCAGCATTCCTTCTGAATAATGAGCACAAAAGGCCATGGTCACAATGCCAATTATGACAGACTGCATAAACATACATTTATGTTTTTCTATTGAATATCAAGTGGCACACCTCTGTGTCTGAGTACTGCTCTCTTCAGACAACAACAACAACTTGTATTTATCTGGCGCCTTTAACGAGGTAGTAAAATGTCTCAAGGGGCTTCGCAAGAGTATAAGACAAAATATTTGGCACCAAGCCACATAAGCAGAAATTAGGGCGGGTGACCAAAAGCTTGGTCAAAGAGGTAAGTTTTAAGGAGGTAAGTTTTAAGGAGCGTCTTAAAGTAGGAGAGAGAGGTGGAGAGGTTTAGGCAGAGAATTCCAGAGCTTAGGGCCTAGGCAACAGAAGGCATGGCCACCAATGGTTGAGCGATTATAATCAGGGATGCTCAAGTGGGCTGAATTAGAGGAGCACAGATATCTCAGGGGGTTGTGGGGCTGGAGGAGATTACAGAGGTAGGGAGGAGTGAGGCCACGGAGGGATTAGAAAACCAGGACGAGAATTTTAAAATCGAGGCGTCGTTTAACCAGGAGCCAATGTAGGTCAGCAAGCACATGGTGATGGGTGAACGGGACTTGGTGCGAGTTTGGATGACCTCAAGTTTATGTAGGGTAGAATGTGGGAGGTCAGCTCAGGCCAGGAGTGCGTTGGAATAGTCAAGTCCAGAGGTAACAAAGGAGGAGGATTTCAGCAGCAGATGAGCTGAGGCAAGGGCAGAGACGGGCGATGTTACGGAGGTGGAAATAGGCGCTCTTAGTTATGCTGTGGATATGTGGTCGGAAGCTCATTTCAGGGTCAAATATGACACCAATGTCGCGAACTGTGGTTCAGCCTCAGACAGATGTTAAGGAGCGGGATGGAGTCAGTGGCTAGGAAATGGAGTTTGTGGTGGGGATAATGGCTTCAGACTTCGCAATATTTAATTGGAGAAAATTTCTGTTCACCCAGAACTGGATGTCGGATAAGCAGTCTGTCAATTTAGAGACTGTGGAGGGGTCGAGAGAAGTGGTGGTGAGGTAGAGCTGGGTACCATCAGTGTACATGTAGAAACTGACGCTGTGTTTTCAGATGATGTCGCCAAGGGGCAGCATGTAGATGAGAAATAGGAGGGGGCCAAGGATAGATCCTTGGGGGATATCCGAGGTAACGATGCGGGAGCGGGAAGAGAAGCCATTAGCGGTAATTCTCTGGCTACGATGAGATAGATAAGAATCTATTATTAAGGATGTGGTAACAGTGCACTTAGAAAATAATAATAGGATTGGGCAGAGTCAACACGGATTTATGAAAGGGAAATCATGTTTGACAAATCTGTTAGAGTTTTTTGAGGTTATATCTAGCAGAATAGATAAGGGGGATCCAGTGGATGTGGTGTATTTGGATTTTCAGAAGGTGCCACAAAAGAGGTTATTAAACAAAATTAGGGCTCATGGGATTGGGGTAATATACTAGCATGGACTGAGGATTGGTTAATGGAGAGAAAACAGAGACTAGGAATAAACGGTTCATTTTCAGGTTGGCAAGCTGTAACTAGTGGAGTACTGCAAGGATCAGTGCTTGGGCCTCAGCTATTAACAATCTACATCAATGATTTGGATGAGGGGACCAAATGTAATATATCCAAGTTTGCTGATGATACAAAGCTAGGTGGGAACGTAAGTTGTGAGGAGGATGCAAGGAGGCTTCAAGGGGATATAGACAGGCTAAGTGAGTGAGCAAGAACATGGCAAATGGAATATAATGTGGAGAAATGTGAAGTTATCCACTTTGGTAGGAAAAATAGAAAAGCAGAGTATTTTTTAAATGGTGAGACATTGGGAAATGTTGGTGTTCAGAGGGACCTGGGGTGTCCTTGTACACAAATCACTGAAAGTGAACATTCAGGTACGGCAAGCAATTAGGAAAGCAAATGGTATGTTGGCCTTTATTACAAGAGGATTTGAACATAAGAGTAAAGGGCCTAGGCGGGGCGCCAGTCTCGCAAGGGCGCCAGAAGTACTGCCCCAGAAGGAGTCGCGAGCGCCCGCCGGAAATTCAGTTTGAGCGCCCCAAACGGAAGCGCGGCGCTACTCGAGGCGCCCCGCATCCGTCTTGGGGCGCTGCAACTGAAGTTCGCAGCGCAATGTGCCGCAGTGCCACACGCTGCGGCACGGCGCGCTGCAGGCCTTCCTCCCCATCTTAAAGGGGAGGGGCCTGCTGCAGCGCGATCTAAGATCGCGAGTGCCGGCAAAAGAGCCCGGCACCAAGGAGAAGTGCCGGGCTCTTGGGAGACAGCCGGTACAACGCGGGGGGGGGGGGGGGGTGCTCAGGAGGCCGGGGACGGCTGCACCGAAGAGGTGCTGGCAGGCGGCCAGCAAAAAAAATGGCCACCCCGCACCTCAGCGCCTCTACCGCCGCAGGTAGGCCCCCCTGAACCAGTCGCAAATTGCGACCGGCGTTACAGCAAGGGGCGCTACCAAATTTTGTGATTGGGGCGGTAGCGGGGCGCTGCGCACACCGACGTCATCGGTGGTGACGCAGCGCTAACGGCTAGCGCCGCCATTAGCGTCCCACTAAATTTCGCGGGAGATGTGGCCAGTGGCGCTAAGTGCCCTCTTTGGGCGATAACTGGTGGCGCAGCCCACCAAATTTCTAGGCCAAGATGTCTTACTGCTATTATATAGGGCCCTGGTGGGACCACACCTGGAGTATTGTGTACAGTTTTGGTCTCCTTACCGAAGGAGGGATATACTTGCCATAGAGGGAGTGCGACGAAGGTTCACCAGACTGGTTCCTGGGATGGGGGGATTTTCCTATGAGGAGAAATTGAGTAGACTAGGCCCATATTCTCTGGAGTTTGGAAGAATGAGAGGTGATCTCATTGAAACATACAAAATTCTTACAGGGCTTGACAGGGTAGATGCAGAGAGGATGTTTCCCCTGGCTGGGGCGTCTAGAACCAGGGGTCACAGTCTCAGAATAAGGGGTCGGCCATTTAGGACTGAGATGAGGAGCAATTTTTTCACTCAGAGGGTGGTGAATCTTTGGAATTCTCTACCCCAGAGGGCTGTGGAGGCTCAGTCGTTGGGTATATTCAAGACAGAGATCGATAGATTTTTGAATATTAAGGGAATCAAGGGATATGGGGATAGTGCAGGAAAGTGGAGATGAGGTAGAAGATCAGCCATGATCTTATTGAATGGCAGAGCAAACTCAAAGGGCCAAATGGCCTACTTCTGCTCCTATTTCTTTTGTTCTTATTAATGCAACCAGGCGAATGCAGTCCCACCCAGCTGGACGACGGTGGAGAGGCATTGGAGAAGGATGGCGTGGTCAACCATGTCAAATGCTGCAGACAAGTCAAGAAGGACGAGGAGGGATAGTTTACTTTTGTCACAGTCACAAAGGATGTCATTTATGACTTTGATGAGAGTCGTTTCGGTACTGTGGCAGCGGCAGAAACCTGATTGGAGGGATTCAAACATGGACTTGCGGGAAAGACGGGTACTGATTTGGGAGGCGACAACACACTCAGGACTTTGGAGAGGAAAGGGAGGTTGGAGATGGGGCGGTAGTATGCAAGGACGGAGGAGTCAAGGGTTGGTTCTTTGAGGAGAGAAATGATGACGGCAGATTTGAGGGAGAGGGGGACAGTACCTGAGGAGAGAGAACCGTTAACATGGGAACCAGAAAAGGAAGTTGGGTGGTCAGAACAGGGTCGAGGGAGTAGGAAGTGGGTCTCATGGACAGGATGAGCGTGGAGAGGTCATGAGGGGAGATCAGAGAGAAACTGGAGAAACATGTGAGTTCAGGGCTAGGGCAGAGGGGAACCACAGAGGAAGTTTGGCTCGGTGGGCTAGTGGAAGGAAGGGAAATGGCAGAGGCAGCTGAATGGATGGTCTCAATCTTAGAGACAAAGAAGTCCATGAGCTCCTCACACTTGTTGTTGGAGGTGAGGGCAGAGGAGACAGGGGAGAGGGGTTTAAGAAGTCGGGATTTATCTTTGCATTCCAGAATGATTCTGGAGTAGTGAGCAATTTTGGCAGACAAGAGCAGGACCTGATAATGCTTTATGTAGTCCAGCCAGATCTGGCAGTGAATAATGCTTTTCATTTATAATGTTGGACATGCAACCAGGCAATGGTTGTACCTACATTACCAAGCCCCTGCTTTCAAAAATGTGTGAAGTACTTTGAGACATTTTGACACAATATAAATGGAAGCATTTTTTTATATAATCTCCATTTTCTACCCAAAAATAAATATAAAATTAAGAACTTTTTCTCCTACAACCACTCAAAAAGTTGCTGGGCAAGGATTTATGGAATATTGAACAGATAAAAAAATTTAAAATTTAGTGAATTTTTGTGCTCTATCTTATAAAAAATCTTGTAAATGCACACACTTCCCATCTGATGCGCCATCAATTACTCAAAAGACTGAGGTTAAGCGAGTAACAACCAGGCTTTTATTAACTACAGAATGAAGGTCTTGTCTCGAGTGGTCGACCCGTCCAGAATACTAAGGGACTGGGAGGTAGTCACTTATATACCTGGAATAGTGGGAGGAGTCAGCCGAGGCATGTCCAGACCTGTACCTAGTGGAATACACATACACATACAGACAGGTATAACAGTGGTTTACCACATTCACCCCTTGTTTAAAAATGAGTCCGGCGGGGTGAAGTGTATTTAAAAGTTCGTGTATTGGAGTCTCTCCGGAGGTCTTGTCTGCCGCTGTGATCGACGTGGCGACGGCAGGGGTGGTGGAGCTTCCGGCGTCGCATCCCGTGTAGGCTGGGGCCCTGGAGTGTAGTCCTCGTGGGTGACGGTCCGAGGCGAGCCGGCTGCTGGGGTTGGATATCGGGTGGTGGGGGGGGGGTGGTAATGGGTAGTGGGTTACAGCGGTCCCCGAGGGTACGAGGCCTCGTATGGAGACTGTGTCCTCCCGCCCTACAGCGGTCCCCGAGGGTGCGAGGTCTCGTATGGAGACTGTGATAAAAATGATAACATCCGGGAAGTTATGTCATCACTTCCTGTGAACTATGAACTATGAACTATGAACTGTGTACATACCTCACTTCCTGTCATATGTCACTTCCTGTTGGACTGGTATAAATACTGGTCTGTTCAGTATTGTAAGAGGCTTCTACCAGAGGCATGGTAAAGACCTCTCTTGTGTATATAGTGTGTTTATAAGTTACTTAAAGCTTACTTTAAAGTTACTTGATGGTAAGTCTCCTTTTTCTTACATCAATTTAAGTAACTTAGTATTTACACTGACAAATACTAGACCTTCAGACAAACTCGGAAGTTAAGGATCCAGGGAACCACCCATCATGGAGAAAATCCTTAGACCTATTCGTCTGGACTTGGACCCGAATACACCAGCAGCTGGCAGGGTATGGAAGCATTGGTATCGTACTTTTGAGAATTTTCTGGATGAATGTAAAGCGGATGCTCCTGCTAAATTGAAGATACTTGTCAATTATGTGACCCCAAAAGTGTTCGAATATGTTGATGACTGGGATAGTTACGAAGAGGTGATTCGGGCACTTAAGAAACTGTATGCGAAGACCCCAAATGAGGTCTATGCTAGACATCTACTGGCCACAGCCCGACAAGGGCCAGGGGAATCAATTGACGAATTCCTGCAAGAACTTCGCAGGCTCAGCGTAGATTGTAACTTTCAGGCAGCCTCAGCTGAGCTGTACCGCCAAGAAATGATTCGTGATGCTTTCATCTGCGGGATTGCCTCTCCATTTATACGCCAGCGTCTACTAGAAAGTAAAACACTTGAGCTACAAAAAGCTTTTGACCTAGCTTGTTCACTGGATTTGGCAAAGAGAAATGCAGACCTCTATCAGCTGCCCAGATCTCGATCTGCTGCTGTAGCTGCAACCAGACAATTCAAGCGGTCTCAGGTGAACCCTATCATGGGGGAATCTAATTCTGATAATTCTGATGAAGAAGAGGAGGACGACCCCACTTTAGCAGCCTCTTGGCAATCTAGGAAGGAATGCTTCTTTTGTGGAGATGCTTTTCACCCGAGGAAAACCTGCCCTGCTCGCAATGCAATCTGCAGTTATTGCGGGAAAAAAGGACACTTTGCTAAAGTTTGCCTATCAAGGGCCTCTACGAGGGCCAATCCAGCTAAGGCCTACCGAACTGCCCCAATTAGGGCCTATCAAGATGCTCCAGCTAGGACCTATCAAGCTTCCTCTCGAGCTCTCTCCCGAAGAAGCACACCGAGAGTTTTAGCCACTCTCTGTGCAACGACACCAATTACAGCTGCTTGCCCACAGAACCTGTCTCAGGCAGCCACAAAAATTTCAATTAAAGGGCATAGATGCCTTAATTGACTCAGGAAGTACTGATAGTTTCATTAAGGAACAGATTGTTGCGAAATTGAAACTACATGTCTTCCCATCGGACCAGGCAATTGCGATGGCCCAGTCATCACTTAATACCAGAATCTCCGGCTTTTGTGTTGTTGATATGACACTTCATGGTCATATGTATCCCTCCACCCGACTTTCGGTGCTCAAAGACTTATGTAGTGATCTCCTCTTAGGGCTGGACTTCCAAAAACAGCATAAGAAACTCACCATTGAGTTTGGTGGATCCAAACCCGGACTTACTATTTCTAATATACCATCTAAATTACCATTTTGTGCATTATCAGCAGCTTCACTTGATGAACCCTCATTATTTGCCAGTATTCCGCCTCAATGCCAACCGATAATAACGAAATCGCGGTGCTTTAATCAGGAAGACCAATCTTTTATTGCGGCTGAAATCTCTCGACTTCTAGCAGAGGATATCATTGAACCATGTTCATCGCCCTGGCGGGCTCAAGTCGTCATTGTCAAGAACCCTCTAAAACCTCACAAACAGCGACTATGCATCGATTATTCGCAAACCATCAATCAATATACCGACTTGGACGCCTACCCATTGCCACGCATTGATGATATGGTTAATAAACTGGCCGAATACAAAGTGTTCTCAACTTACGATTTAAAAAGTGCCTATCATCAGTTACCCTTGAAGGTCTCAGATAAGCAGTACACAGCCTTTGAGGCTAATGGACGGCTGTACCAATTTCGTCGCCTCCCATTCGGGGTTACTAATGGAGTGGCTGTCTTTCAACGGGCAATGGATGGCCTGGTTAAGCAGGAAAACCTAAGGGACACTTTTCCCTATCTTGATAACATTACCATTGCAGGTCACGATCAACAGGAACACGACTCCAACCTCCAAAAATTTCGGGATGCCCTCCATTGCCGTAATTTGACCCTGAATGAATCCAAATCTGTTGAGTCGCAACCGACCATCAACATCCTTGGCTACTGCGTAGGCAATGGTATCATTAAGCCAGACCCAGAAAGACTTCGCCCGCTCCAAGAGCTCCCGTCATCTAAGAATCCGGCTTCTTTACGTCGGGCTCTCGGTCTGTTTGCATACTACGCTAAATGGATTCCTCATTTTTCGGACGAAATCCAACCCTTGCTGCATGCTAGATCATTTCCACTGGGAACAGCGGCTGTTGCAGCCTTTAACCTTCTCAAAAAACAGTTGGAGAAAGCGGCTCTTCACTCCATTGATGAGAATCTCCCTTTCGTGGTTGAATGTGATGCCTCGGAGGTGGCGATCTCGGCTACTCTGAATCAGGAAGGTCGTCCTGTAGCATTTATGTCCAGGACCTTACAAGGTGCCGAGCTACATTATCCTCCGGTTGAGAAAGAAGCCACAGCCATCATAGAGGCAGTACGGAAGTGGAACCATTTTCTAGCTCGCCAGCACTTTACATTGATCACGGACCAACGATCAGTCGCCTTCATGCTCGATAATCGAAAACGAACCAAAATTAAGAATAATAAAATACAACTTTGGAGGATGGAACTGGCCTCTTTTGGTTATACCATTCTCTATCGGCCTGGCAAGGAGAATGTGGCCCCGGACACCCTCACACGGGCATTCTGCTCCACTATGTCATCCTCCACTCTCATGGATGTCCACAATGGTTTGTGTCATCCTGGCGTTACGCGCATGCTACATTTCGTACGATCACGGAATCTCCCTTTTTCCACTGGAGATGTAAAGAAAATATGCTCAGAATGCCGGCTTTGTGCGGAATTAAAACCTCAGTTCTTCCGCCCCTCAGATGGTATACTCATACATGCAGCCCAACCGATGCAACGACTTAGCATCGATTTTAAGGGCCCAGTGCCCTCTTCAACTCGGAACACATATTTGCTCACCATGATCGACGAATATTCACGTTTTCCGTTTGCCTTCCCCTGCTCCAATATGCTGGCGTCCACAGTAATCTGCTGCCTTGAGCAGGTATTTTCTCTCTGTGGCATGCCGGCTTATATTCACTCAGATCGGGGTCCATCCTTTATGTCAAGGGAACTCAAGGACTACCTCTCAGAACGGGGAATTGCTACAAGCAAAACAACACCATACCATCCCATCGGAAATGGGCAGGTAGAGAGGTATAACGGTATCATCTGGAATTCCGTACGTCTCGCTTTAAGATCTCGGGGCCTACCAGACCAGCAATGGGAAACAGTGCTTCCGGATGCATTGCACTCTATACGGTCCCTGCTTTCTACAGCCACAAATACTACACCTCATGAGCGGTTCTTTGGATTCCAGCGTCGCTCATCTCATGGGACATCACTCCCGTCATGGCTAACTACTCCTGGGCCTGTATTACTCCGAAGATACGTTCGGACGTCTAAAAATGACCCTCTTGTAGACGAGGTCGAACTAACCGATGCCAACCCCACCTATGCAAACATACGATATTCCGACGGCCGAGAATCTACCGTATCATTACGGGATCTGGCTCCCTGCCCACCAGGACCTAGTGGGACATCGGGTGATGGCATTTCACCAGGAAACTCTTGGGACCTATCGGGTACCCCTCTCCAGGATCCTGATCGGACACCAACTAGCTTGGTGCCGGTAGAACCCCGTGCTCAAGGTTGCGACCCTCCCAGTACCGCGCATGAAAGTACTGATCCGCCACAGACCAGCTCTGCACCTCCCTCTGAACAGAGGCAGTCCGACTTTGAACGTATTGGGGCTCGTACTCGAAGCCATGATCTCCCCGACCCTTCACAGGGCAATCCAGGCCACACAGACTCTGACCAATGGCCAACCGCATGTAAGCGGACCAGCGACCCTCTACGACGGGAATCCAAACGGGTGCGACTCTTCCTTGTTCGGCGGCTGCGGACCAAAAGGTAGACCACAGCCTCCTAATCCTGCAGGAGGGAAGAATGTGATAAAAATGATAACATCCGGGAAGTTATGTCATCACTTCCTGTGAACTATGAACTATGAACTGTGTACATACCTCACTTCCTGTCATATGTCACTTCCTGTTGGACTGGTATAAATACTGGTCTGTTCAGTATTGTAAGAGGCTTCTACCAGAGGCATGGTAAAGACCTCTCTTGTGTATATAGTGTGTTTATAAGTTACTTAAAGCTTACTTTAAAGTTACTTGATGGTAAGTCTCCTTTTTCTTACATCAGAGACTGTGTCCTCCCGCCTGTCCGGGTATGCAATGTAAGCGTACTGGGGGTTGGCGTGGAGGAGGTCGACCCTCTCGACCAGGGGGTCCGTTTTATTGGCCCTCACGTGTCTTCTCAGTAGTACCGGCCCTGGGGACGTCAGCCATGGTGGTAACGATGTCCCCGATGTGGACTTCCTTGGGAAGACAAACATTTTCTCGTGAGGGGTGGCATTGGTGGCAGTGCAGAGCAGTGACCGAATCGAGTGGAGCGCATCGGGGAGCACCTCCTGCCAGCGGGAGGTCGGAAGGCCCCTAGACTTTAAGGCTAGTAGGGCGGCCTTCCAAACTGTTGCATTCTCTCTTTCCACCTGTCCGTTCCCCCGGGGGTTGTAACTGGTGGTCCTGCTTGTGGCTATACCCCTAGCGAGCAGGTACTGGCGGAGTTCGTCGCTCATAAACGATGAGCCCCGGTCGCTATGGATATAGCTGGGGAAACCGAACAGGGTGAAGAGGCTGTTCAGAGATTTAATGACCGTGGCACTGGTCATGTCCGAGCAGAGGATAGCGAACGGGAAACGGGAGTACTCGTCAATGACGTTGAGGAAGTACACATTGCGGTCGGAGGAGGAGGGGAGAGGCCCTTTAAAATCGACGAAAGGGCGAGTGGCTTTTATCAGGTGGGCTCTGTCTGGTCTATAAAAGTGCGGTTTGCACTCAGCGCAGACTTGGCAGTTCTTGGTCATGGTCCTGACCTCCTCGATGGAGTAAGGCAGGTTGCGGGCCTTGATGAAGTGGAAGAACCTGGTGACCCCCGGGTGGCAGAGGTCATTGTGGAGGGCCCTCAGCCTATCGATCTGCGCGCTGGCGCAGGTGCCACGCGATAGGGCATCTGGGGGTTCATTGAGCTTCCCAGGCCGGTACAAGATCTCGTAGTTGTAGGTGGAAAGTTCGATTCTCCACCTCAAGATCTTGTCATTTTTGATTTTGCCCCTCTGCTTGTTGAACATAAAAGCAACTGAATGCTGGTCAGTGAGCAGGGTAAATCGTTTTCCGGCCAGGTAGTGCCTCCAATGACGCACAGCCTCCACAATAGCCTGGGCCTCCTTCTCGACCGCGGAGTGTCTGGTCTCCGGGCCCTGGAGGGTTTGTGAGAAGAATGCCACAGGTCTCCCCGCCTGATTAAGGGTGGCGGCCAGAGCGAAGTTGGACGCATCGCTTTCCACCTGGAAGGGGATGGATTCGTCCACTGCGTGCATGGTGGCTTTGGCAGTGTCCTCCTTGATACGGTGGAAGGCCAAGCGGGCCTCTGCCATCAGGGGAAAAGAGGTGGATTTGATCAGCGGACGGGCTTTGTCTGCATAGTAGGGGACCCACTGAGCGTAGTAGGAAAAAAACCCTAGGCACCTCTTCAGGGCTTTTAGGCAGTGGGGCAGTGGGAGTTCCATAAGGGGACGCATCTGGTCCGGGTCGGGACCGATGACCCCGTGCTCCACAACACAGCCAAGGATGGCGAGGCGGTCTGTGCGGAATATGCACTTCTCCTTGTTATATGTCAGGTTCAGGAGTTGGGCGGTGCGGAGGAATTTCTCGAGGTTTGCGTCATGGTCCTGCAAGTCATGGCCGCAGATGGTCACATTGTCTAGGTAAGGGAAAGTGGCCTGCAGCGCGTTTTGATCGACCATCCGGTCCATCTCCCTTTGGAAGACGGAGACCCCGTTGGTAACGCCGAAGGGAACCCTAAGGAAGTGATAGAGGCGGCCGTTTGCCTCAAAAGCAGTATACTGGCGGTCTTCAGGGCGGATGGGGAGCTGGTGGTACGCTGATTTCAGGTCAATGGTCGAAAAGACGCGGTACTGCGCGATCTGGTTGACCATGTCAGCTATGCGGGGGAGTGGGTAGGCGTCCAGCAGGGTGTAGCGGTTTATTGTTTGGCTGTAGTCGATGACCAGGCGTTGTTTCTCGCCGGTCTTAACGACCACAACCTGGGCTCGCCAGGGGCTGGAGCTGCCCTCAATAATCCCCTCCTTCAGGAGCCGCTCCACTTCGGTTTTGATGAAAACCCTGTCCCCGGCACTGTATCGCCTGCTCTTTCTGGCGATGGGCTTACAGTCGGGGGTGAGGTTAGCAAACAATGGGGGGGGGGGTGGGACTCTGAGTGTGGAGAGGTTGCATCTGGTGCGTGGCGGGCAATTTGGAGGCTGCTGGCTGCGGACTGTGAGTGGGGGGAGGGGGCCACCGTACGCCGTCGTAACGCTTTTGAGGTGGCACTGGAAATCCAACCCCAGTAGGACGGCAGCGCAGAGGTCGGGCAGGACCAGGAGTTTAAAATTATTGAACACAGTCCCGTCTACTACTAGTGTCACCACGCAGTAGCCGCCAATGTCCGCTGACTGGGACTCGGAGGCCATAGAAATCCGCTGGTGCGCAGGCAGGACTGGGAGAGAGCAATGCCGCACTGTGTCGGGGTGGATGAAGCTCTCTGTGCTCCCGGAGTCAAAAAGGCAGTTTATTGCATGGCCGTTTACCTTAACGTCCATTTTGGACCGAGCTAGTTGGTGCGGTCTCGTTTGGTCCAGCGTAACGGAGGCCAGCGTAGGGGTCGGTGTGTCGCTGCGGGTATCAGATGGGGGGGGGGGTTGGCGGTCTGCTGCGTCCCGGCTGGTGTCCAAGATGGCGGCGTCCATGATTCCCATGTGGCTGGAGTCGTCCAAGATGGCTGTTGCTGCGGTAGTTCGCACATGGCTGGGGAGGCCCAAGATGGCGGCCCGCACGGCCCACACGCGGCGCTGTTGGGGGCCCAAGATGGCGGCTCGCCCGGCCCACACGCGCGCTGCTGGCGTTCGGGGTGGCTTTGGCCTTGCAGACGCTGGCGTAGTGTCCCTTTTTCCCGCAGCCCGAGCAGGTCGCATTCTTCGCCGGGCAGCGCGCTCTGGGGTGTTTGGCCTGGCCACAGAAGTAGCATTTCTGGCCTTGGGATACTGCTGTCTGGCCTTGGGACACTGCTGCGGTAGTTGGGCCGTTGTTGGGCTGTGGCTGGGGTGGCACGGTGCTATGGGGCTGTCCTACCGTGTCCCAGGTTGTCGTTCCCCGCGGCGTCCACGGTGCAGAGGAGTAGGCATCCATGCCCCGGTAGGCTGCGTCCAGCGTTAGTGCGATTTCGGAGGCTTTGTCGAGGGTGAGGTCACTCTGCTCCAGCAGTCGCTGTCGGGTGTAGTTGGACCTGTGGCCCGCTACGAAGGCATCTCGGATCAGTTCCTCCGTGTACTTAGCGGGCGTTACCGCCTTACACCCACAGGCCCGGCCAAGCACGGACAGTGCTTGGAGGTATTCCTCAGTCGATTCCCCAGGTTGTTGCTTGCGACTCCCCAGAAGGTGCCTGGCGTATACTTCGTTCACAGGGCGCATGTACTGGGTCTTGAGGAGCTGGAGGGCGGCTGTGTACGAGGTCGCGTCCCGGATGACTGAGTACGCTCGGTGGTTCACCTTGGAGATCAGGACAGACAGTTTGTCCGCATCCGTTACGACCGCAGTGGAGGCAGTCAGGAATGTCTCGAAGCACGTGAGCCAGTGAGCAAACTTGGTGGAAGCGTCCGCTTCCCGACTGTCCAGGTCCAGGCATGCTGGTGTGAGGATCTTCTCCATTATAAAAAATGTAGTTAATAAAATTGATGCGCCATCAATTACTCAAAAGACTGAGGTTAAGCGAGTAACAACCAGGCTTTTATTAACTACAGAATGAAGGTCTTGTCTCGAGTGGTCGCCCCGTCCAGAATACTAAGGGACTGGGAGGTAGTCACTTATATACCTGGAATAGTGGGAGGAGTCAGCCGAGGCATGTCCAGACCTGTACCTAGTGGAATACACATACACATACAGACAGGTATAACAGTGGTTTACCACACCATCCAACTAAATGGTTTCCTGTTATTACAATTTTTCTCATGCTTTTATGTCAACATTTAACATTAAACCTGTCCTGTGAAGCGCCTTAGGAGATTCTACTATGTTAAGGATGCTATATAAATACAAGTAGTTGTTGTTGACTGTATAATCAGTTCTAATGGAAATTTCCTATGTAAACAACTCCCATAATGCTGTAGTTGTAGGCTAAGGCCAATGGTGATGTTGACCAATTCTCAATTTTCCAAACTTCCCCAATTCCATTTTTGCCATATTATTCTGCTTGCATGGAAGTAAACTTCAAATAAATAACGTTCTAACTTATTATTTAATCTTTCAAGTTTTTATATATATTTAAATTTTACTTCTTTAACTACAATGAGCTTAATGATTTTAAATTATCCACTGTTGGGGTCTCAGGCTGTCCTACTTCCTTAAACCATAGTTTCTTTTTCTAAGTTTTAACTTTGAAATGTTTATTTTTAAAACTTAAAATTTTTGGCCCTAGGGTTGTCTTGTTTTGTCCCCATCCGACTCTTGTTTTGCCAAGCTTTCATTTTCAAATATATATCTACAATATATTAAAAATCTTACTCCCTGTTAACCTTTTCCACTATAAATTTCTATGTCCATATTTATGTGTTTGCACAAATAATTGGAAAACAAACTGGAAGATGGATTTTAGAAGCTTTTTGAAAGTGAAGTTTCAGAGGAAATCTATTCTCAACTGCTTATTTTTTTATTTCAGAGGGAGGCCCGGGCTCAGAGAGACAGATAAAGAAAGGCAAGAGATGTGATTAATACACCTGTGCATTATTTTGTTAATAATATGAATATTAAAATAATTATAATTTACATAGAGATTTGTTTATATAGCCACAGTGGGTAGGGGAATAAGAACATAAGAAATAGGAGCAGGCTGCACCTGCATGTTAACTTTCAGTGATTCGTGTACAAGAACGCTGGGTTTCGGTATCCTGACAAATATATGCTGAGGAACCAGATGAATCCTTATTACCCTTGCTAGGAACCATCTGGGGTATACCTCCTAGTGTAAGTATAAGAGTGAGTGGTGCCTGAATCGGCTTGCTGAACAATCCTTACTTGAATCAGTTCGGATTAAATTGAAGTTTTAGTTCAACCCTTGATTAAGATACCAACAAACAACTGAGTGAATGAAATAACCCTTTCTTGTCGAGTGATCAAGGAAGACATCAGACAACTGGTCATGCACTATAAGGCTGTTTATTAGTTATAAAAATCACAACTTAAGGTTAGAGTTGGGTACACAAACACTTAATAGATATGAAAAGTAATTAGAGTTATCTCAAGTCTGAATAGCAAATCATTAATGGACAGAGTTACTTAGCAAAATGAGTAGGCAAAGTTACGCAGGCAATTCAGTGTATATCATTATAAATAAGCATTAACTGACACTGAGTATTAATTATAACATCGATTAGAGTCTGAGATTATTACAGTGGTGAGGTAATTTCAGGGTTAAACCCCAAGATTCTGACAAGTTAACAGCTTTGATTATTAGATAGATTATAGATACTGGTGGTTAGAAATTTAGAAGATCTTGTCTTTATGAATGGTGTGGTTGAGTCAATCTTCCTCCTTCACTGTGATATAGGCATTAGCTCCGAGAGCATCAAGTCAGTGAGCTGCATTTCAGCAGCGGATTTATCTGTTCCAGCTGAATTCACCATACGCACGAGTGACGATATCTGAGCTGGCTTTTCTCTCACCTTTATCTGATCTCGGACACTTATAAAGTTAAGTGTGACTTTTCTTTGTCTGTAACTATTTGTTACAGTCTAACAAGCTAACTTGGTATTTTACTCCCTGTACAAATAGGATGTACCTGTAAAGGCACCTTTCTGCGGCTGCTAGGTACAGGTTCTTACAGAACGAAGAGAATCTAAGTGAACTAACAGAGACTACTACTTCTACAAAGACAAAGAGAGATACTATTACAGACTGTTTGCTACTCTACAAAGATTACTACAGATTGTCTACTACTGATCATCCTGAAGGTTGCAGAACCCTCTATTTTTATATCCTAATTTCAAAGAAAGATGTCCCTACATTCAATTAACCACTCAGGTGACACATGTGCAGGAAAGTCTCACCCCCTCCTTCTGTCAATCATCAAAACTGATAAATGTGGAGTCTTGTGACTGTCATTGAGTCACTGGGGCATGGATTTACCCCCAGAATGACAGACTTTGTGTCTAGGATTTTTAGGACCCTTTCACTGTTAATCTTGAGAGTTTTTTCACACAAATGCCAAGAGGTGACATCTTTATGCTCCATTAGGTGTTACCTAAGTGGTTTGAGTTAGGGAAAATGGCTTCTCATACTAGTAAGGGATGTCTGTAGTATAAACACAGATCTCCCTGGTGCAATTAACCTAGAAGTTTTATGGCTTTAATTAGTTTATGGTTTTTCCATGGCTTTAAGCAGCTGAGAACTTGTGTTCGCTGAAAGCCTTTTCCCAGCATTCAGTTCAACAGCTGAACTCCATTTTGTGTGGTCAGCTTTCAAGCTAAAATTCCATTTTAGACATATTTTAGGGCATTCCCTCTATGAATCTCGAAGGCACCCTTTGGGCAATCTGCACAACCAAGCAGTAAATTAACAATTATCAACTGTAAGGCAGTAGGAACAAATAAAAATATAATTTTTCCAGTAGTAGTAGAGACGAGTAGCATACATGTATTTAAGGGGAGGCTGGCTAAGTACATGAGGGAGAAAGGATAAAAGGATATGCTGATATCAGCATTGCCAAATCTCACGATTTAATCACGATTTTTAATGAAAATTCACCCCAACTCGCAATTTCACTCAGATAAGTCATGATGGGGTAGATTTTCCCGAACCTATCGGGAAGAAGGCGGGACTTCCCCTTTCGGGTTTTTGACCCGCCTACTTCGACGTCCGGCCAATCCGCGCGATTTTCCCTTGATTGACCTTGTTGAGCCCATCCAGCGGGCTCAGCAGGCCAATTAAGGGCCACCCGGCAACAGGTGACGTCACAGACTGCAATTTCATCTGTCAAGAGTTCTTGACAGATGAAATATCAGTGTTTCACAGCTGTTTGAAGCTGTGAAACACTGACACTCTGAGTTCCACTTTGAGTCCTTCTGCACAGACTCAGTTAGAACTCTCACCGGCACTCAAAGCTGAAGGCTGTCACTTTTGACGGATCGCAGCCATTCAGCTTTCAGTTCCGGCTGAGTGATGCGCTCCCGACGGCTACAGGAAGAAAGGCTGTTAAGGTAAGTACAGGTAAGTAAAAGTTCTTTACACACTTTAGACACACCAAACACACTTACCTTTACACTCATGCACCCATCACTCACCTGAGCGCCGACATCGCGACCCCTCCAACTCCTTCAACCAGACAGTCCGCCTGCACTAACCTGGCGTGGTTTGGAGCCGTCCAGAAAACCCCTCAAAATAGGGATTAGGTTAAAAACTGCCTGTTAACAGGCAGTTAATTGGCACTAATCCCTTCCCGCCTTGTTTCGGCGGGTCCCAGTGCGGGGCGGGAACCCGCCGCCCCTGAAACTTAGTGGGGCGGGGTTTTGGGCGGGATGGCGTCGGGACCCCCAAATTCGGGATTTTCCCCCCACACACGCCTGAAACCCCGCCTGATGGCTCCACGAAAATCTAGCCCGATGTTTTTTCGGCAGTATTAATCTTCATCACCGCCTCCTGTGACTGGCTGCTGGGGACATGTGGGTGGGTCAGGGGTTCTCAGTGGAGGGGGGGGGGTGGTGGTCTGTGGCCTCCTAGGGGTCCGGGTCCACGAGAAGATTTCAGGGGGCTGTGAGTTGGTTTGTCCCATAGACTTCGAGCCCTGGACTTGCCCGCCATCGAGAACATGTGTTACAGGAAGCCAGTTGAGCAGAGCGCATGCGCATCAAAGGCGGTGGTCTGAAAAGCTGAGGACATTAAAAGGCGGCAAGGAGGACAGATATTCTTGTGCACGCGCGCTGTTAGCTTAACAAAAGAGTTGGGGCAGTGGCCACATGTTAAGGGAGTGGATGATGCGTCGGTTGTGTCGCCCTCTGAGAAGCGTCGTGTGCTGCAGGTAGAAGGTGTAGAGGAGCCGAGCCAAGCTGGTTCCCATGATGATGAGGGCAGTATGTTCCTCCTTCTCCTTTGGTGCCATGGTTCCGGGGGCTGTGTTACAGAAACTCTGTGGTCACTGCTGAGCAAATCAGAGCGGGCCAGTTCAGTGCAGCTGGCCACCACTATGGGGTTGGCCAAAGCTTTCAAATCGGTGGAAGAGATTGGTAGATACCAAGTGTACCTCACCTTTTTATATTAAACCTATTTCAGGTGAGTTGCCGAGTTTTACCTGCAACAGGTGAGTAAGAAGGTACTTTGTTGCTGTCAGATGGCAGTGACATGTTTTAGGAGAGGAAATGAGAAACGAGTTTGTGCGAATTTTGAGCTGTTCGTGAATCCGCTTTTTAAAATAAAATGATCCTACTGCAGATGGGTTTGTAAGATCAGGCTTTCAATCATTAGGTGAGGTCAGGAAGCATTTTAGCAGAGGGAAGAAGAGTGACTGACACAAGTTTAACTTACTTTTATTAGCTACTTTTTACTATGTCCAATATTGTACCAGGGGTAGATTTATGGTTTTAGTCTTGTTGCTGATGAAAGTTAATAAAAACCTTAACAACATGAAAAGTGAGTAAAATTGGAGCTTACATAGAAACATAGAAGATAGGAGCAGGAGTAGGCCATTCGGCCCCTCGAGCCTGCTCCGCCATTTAATGAGATCATGGCTGATCATCCAAATTCAGTATCCTGTCCCTGCTTTCTCCCCATATCCCTTGATCCCTTTAGCCTAAATGGTTCGTTCTCGGGCTGGCAATCAGTAACTAGTGGTGTTCCGCAGGGGTCAGTGCTGGGACCCCAACTCTTTACAATCTATATTAATGATTTAGAGGAAGGGACCGAGTGCAACATATCCAAGTTTGCCGACGATACAAAGGTGGGAGGGAACGCAGTGAGTGAGTGAGGAGGACATAAAAAACCTGCAAAAGGACATAGACAGGCTAAGTGAGTGGGCAGAGATTTGGCAGATGCAATATAATGTTGGAAAGTGTGAGGTTATGCACTTTGGCAGAAAAAAAATCAAAGAGCAAGCTATTATCTAAATGGAGAGAAACTGCAAAGTGCTACAGTACAAAGGGATCTGGGGGTCCTGGTGCATGAAACACAAAAAGTTAGTATGCAGGTGATCAGGAAGGCCAATGGAATCTTGGCTTTTATTGCGAGGGGGATGGAGTATAAAAACAGGGAAGTCTTGCTGCAGTTATACAGGGTATTGGTGAGGCCACACCTGGAATACTGCGTGCAGTTTTGGTTTCCATATTTAAAAGATATACTTGCTCTCGAGGTGGTTCAGAGAAGGTTCACTCGGTTGATTCCAGAGATGAGGGGGTTGATGTATGAGGAAAGGTTGAGTAGGTTGGGACTCTACTCATTGGAGTTCAGAAGAATGAGAGGCCATCTTATCGAAACATATAAGATTGTGAGGGGGCTTGATCGGGTGGATGCGGTGAGGATGTTTCCACTGATGGGTGAGATTAGAACTAGGGGGCATAATCTTAGAATAAGGGGCTGCCCTTTCAAAACTGAGATGAGGAGAAACTTCTTCACTCAGAGGGTAGTAAATCTATGGAATTTGCTACCCCAGAGAGCTGTGGAAGCTGCAACATTAAATAAATTTAAAATGGAGATAGACAGTTTCCTAGCAGATAAGGGAATTAGGGGTTACGGGGAGAGGGCAGGGAAGTGGACGTGAGTCTAGGTTCAGATCAGCCATGATCCTATTGAATGGTGGAGCAGGCCCGAGGGGCCGTATGGCCTACTCCTGCTCCTATTTCTTATGTTCTTATAAATATATCTAACTCCTTCTTGAATATATTTAATGAATTGGCCTCAACTGCCTTCTGTGGTAGAGAATTCCACAGGTTCACCACTCTCTGGGTGAAGAAATTCCTCCTCATCTCAGTCCTAAATGGCTTACCCCTTATCCTTAGACTGTGACCCCTAGTTCTGGACTCCCCCGCCATCGGGAACATCCTTCCTGCATCTAGTCTGTCTAGTCCTGTTAGAATTTTATAAGTTTCAATGAGATCCCCTCTCATTCTTCTAAATTCCAGCAAATATAAGCCCAATCGACCCAATCGCTCCTCGTACGTCATTCCTGCCATCCCAGGTATCAGTCTGGTGAATCTTTGCTGCACTCCCTCCATGGCAAGAACATCCTTCCTCAGATAAGGCGACCAAAACCGCACACAATACTCAAGGTGTGGTCTCACCAAGGCCCTGTACAACTGCAGCAAGACATCTTTGCTCCTGTACTCGAATCATCTTGCTGTGAAGGCCAACATACCATTTGCCTTCTTAACCTCCTGCTGCACCTGCATGCTTACCTTCAGCGACTGGTGCACAAGGACACCCAGGTCTCGTTGCATTTCCCCTTCACCCAATCTATTGCCGTTCAGATAATAATCTGCCTTCCTGTTTTTGCCATCAAAGTGGATAACCTCGCATTTATCCACATTATACTGCATCTGCCATGCATCTGCCCAATCACCCAACCTGTCCAAATCATACTGGAGTTTCTCTGCATCCTCCTCACAGCACACCCAGCTTTGTGTCGTCTGCAAACTTGGAGATAATGGCCCAGAAATTCGGGTCGGGGTCTTCCTGCGGGTGTAAGCCCCCGACCTGCACTTACCTTGCGCGCTGGCCGTTGTGCTGTGGGCCCCCGTGGAATTCCAATCCTGGGCCTGCTCCAGCTGCCGGCGTGCAGTGCTTGCATATCCCAGGGACGCAGTTAGTTTGATGCGGCCCCTGGGATCACGTGGGCCATGGGGAGCCAGGGAATGCTCCATTCATAAGATTGACAGGAAGAGCTGTCAAAACTTATAAATACTATGGCCCCAAAACAGCACTAAATCTTCAAATAAATTTTAAAAAAACCTCACATTTTTTAAATAAACTATAAATTACATGAAATAACTATTTTAAACAATAATTTAAATTTTTGAAAAAAATAATTTTATTTTCTAACGAGACTAAAAATAAACTTACCTTACTTTAAAGTATTTAAAAATAATAAACCTGTGGAAAAAATGTTTTAATTTTAATTAATTCACCACTTACCTTGTAAAAAGCAGGCCTTATGCCTGCTTTTTATATGTGTAAATTCTGCAGACTTACCCTCCCGGGAAAACCTGCAAAGAAAACCGAAGTTCGATGCGCACGCACAGCCTCTCCCGCGCACACGTTCGAACTCTGAACCCCTTCGTTCAGGGGAACGGAAGTGCCGGTTTCCCGCGCATGCGCAGTGCATGCAGGAAACCGGCACTTCCATTGGGCTTATGGGTGAGTACCCCGTGCGTACTCACCCGTGGAGACCCGAATTTCTGGGCCATTACATCTAGTTCCCTCGTCTAGATCATTAATAAATATGGTGAATAGCTGGGGTCCTAGCACCGATCCCTGCAGTACCCCACTAGTCACTGCCTGCCACTCGGAAAAAGACCCGTTTATTCCAACTCTTTGCTTCCTGTCTGCCAACCAGTTCTCTAGCCAAGTCAGTATCTTACCCCCAATCCCATGTGCTTTAACTTTGCACGCTAATCTCTTATGCAGGACCTTATCGAAAGCCTTCTGAAAGTCCAAATACACCACATCCACTGGTTCTCCCTTATCTATTCTACCAGTTATATCCTCAAAAAAATTCCAGATTAGTCGAGCATGATTTACCTTTTGTAAATCCATGTTGACTTTGTCTGATCCTGTCACTGCTTTCCAAGTGCTCTGCTATTACTTCTTTTATAATGGACTCTAGCATTTTCCCCACTACCGATGTCAGGCTTACCAGTCTATAATTCCCCGTTTGCTCTCTACCACCTTTTTTAAATAGTGGGGTTACATTAGCTACCCTCCAATCCATGGGAACTGTGCCAGAGTCTATAGAATTTTGGAAGATGACCAGCAATCCATCTACTATTTCTCGGGCCACTTCCTTAAGTACCGTAGGATGTAGATTATCAGGCCCTGGAGAGTTATTGGCCTTCAATCCCATCAATTTCCCTACAAATACTGAATTCATTCAATTCCTCTCTCTCATTAGACCCTATGTTCCCCGACATCTCTGGGAGGCTATTTGTGTCCTCCTTTGTGAACATAGAACCAAAGTATGTATTTAATTGGTCAGCCATTTCTTTGTTCCCCATGATAAATTCCCGATTCTGACTGCAAGGGACCTACGCTTGGCTTCACCAAACTTTTTCTCTTCACATATCTATAGAAGCTTTTATGTTCGAACGTGTGCGCGGGAGAGGCTCAGTTTTTATGTTCCCTGAAAGCTAACTCTCTCATACTTTATTTTCCCCCTCTGAATTAATCCTTTTGTCCTCCTTTGCTGAATCCTAAACTGCTCCCAATCCTCAGGTTTGCTGCTTTTTCTGGCCAATTTATATGTCCTCTCCTTGGATCTTATGCTATCCCTAATTACCCTTGTTAGCCATGGTTGCGCCTCCTTTTTTGTTTTATTTTTATGCCAGACAGTGATGAACAAATTCTGTAGTTCATCCATGCGATCTTTAAATGTTTGCCATTGCCTATCCACCATCAATCCTTTAAGTAACGTTCCTCAATCCATCCTAGCCAACTCGCGCCTCATACCATTGTAGTTTCTTTTATTTAAATTCAGGACCCTAGTCTCTGAGTCAACTACTTCACACTCCATCTTAATGAAGAATTCTATCATATTATGATCGCGCCTCCCCAAGGGGCCTCGCACAACAAGATTGCTAATTAATCCTTTCTCATTACATAATACCCAGTCTAAGATGGCCTGATTTCTCGTTGGTTCCTCGACATATTGGTCCAGGAAACCATCCCGTATACACTCTAGCAATTCCTCCTCCACAGTATTGTTACTAATTTGGTTAGCCCAATCTGTATGTAGATTAAAGTCACCCATGATAACTGCCATGCCCTTATTGCACGTGTCTCTAATTTTCCATTTAATGCCATCCCCAACCTCAGCATTACTGTTTGGGGGTCTGTATACAACTCCCACTGACGTTTTCTGCCTCTTGGTATTTCTCAGCTCTACTCATACAGATTCCACATCATCAGAGCTAATATCCTTCCTTACTATTGTGTTAATCTCCTCTTTAACCAGCAATGCTACCCCATCCCCTTTTCCTTTTTGCCTGTCCTTCCTGAATATTGAATA
The DNA here is from genome assembly GCF_052327205.1 of Somniosus microcephalus. Classification (NCBI taxonomy): domain Eukaryota; kingdom Metazoa; phylum Chordata; class Chondrichthyes; order Squaliformes; family Somniosidae; genus Somniosus; species Somniosus microcephalus. The sequence continues at coordinate 95,310,727 of NC_140989.1, read as the reverse complement.
CCCCGGATGTTGAATTCCCAGCCTTAGTCACCCTGGAGCCATGTCTCCATAATTCCAATTATATCATATCCGTTTACATCTATTTGCGCAGCTAATTCATCCACCTTATTACGAATGCTCCTCGCATTAAGACACAAAGCCTTCAGGCTTGTTTTTTTAACACTCTTAGGCCTAGAAATTCAGTATAGCCACGTTTGGGGCGCTACAGCCGGGTGGCCGCTAAAGTTTGCGCCCGGCGCAACTTCGCGCCACCTTCACCGATATTCAGTGGCATCGCCCCAAGAGGTTGCTGCTGCGCTAAAACAGGCGATGCACGACTATCATTAGGCGCTAAGCCGGCGGCCCAGGGCGAAACCCCCGAGGGCGGGCGCAGCGCAGGTGCGGCGAGCTGCTGATTGACGGCAGACACTCTGGCGCCGGTGAGCTCTTAAAGGGGGAGGGTGGATTTGTTTTTTTGAAAGGCCGAGACTGGTGTATTTGTGTTTTTTGAAAGGCCGAGACTGGTCGATTTGTGTTTTTTGGGGGGGCTTCTCTCCATTAGTTTGTAATGTGGGAAGGGCAGAGGTTTCAAAGAAATAAATGTTCTTAAATCGCACTGTCCATGCTTTCTTTTGGAAGTCATGGTTGCCCTGCTCGGCTGAGGGCTTGTGGAGCGGCTACATTCTTCTTGTGCTATGCCATTCCCTGAGAGGGGGCCTAGAACCGACGTTCAATAAGCCGCCGACGGGCGGCCCTTGCACTTTCTGCCTCCCTCCTGTGCTGGTCCTCCTCCTCCTCCTCCTCCTCCTCTGGTGGTCCTCCAATGTCTGGTGGCAGTGGCTGAGTCCTGCGGATAGCCAGGTTGTGCAGCATGCAGCACACGACCACGAAATGGGAGACTCGCTCAGGCGAATACTGTAGGGCTCCTCCGGAACGATCCAGACAGCGGAACCGTTGCTTCAGGACGCCGATTGTTTGCTCAATGATGTTCCTGGTTGCTTGATGGCTGTCATTGTATCCCTCTTCAGCAGGGGTGCTGGGCGCACGGAGCGGGGTCATCAGCCATGTGCACAAAGGATAGCCTTTGTCCCCGAGAAGCCATCCTCGTGGGTGAGGCTGGGCCTGGAACATGTCTGCCACAGAAGTCTGGCGCAGGATGAAGGCATCGTGGCTGCTGCCTGGAAAGCGGGCATTGACAGCTAGGATGAGCTGCCTGTGGTCACACACCAACTGCACGTTGAGCGAATGGTAGCCCTTCCGGTTGCGGTAATCCTCGGCATTCTCCAGAGGTGCCCGCAAAGCCACATGCGTGCAGTCAATGGCGCTCTGCACCATGGGGAAGCCCGCTAATGCTGCAAAGCCCATTGCACGCTGTTGCTGCTTGACAAGGGCCATGGAGAAGGAGATGAACTGACGTCTCCTTCTGAAAAGGGCATTGGTCACCTGGCGGATGCAGCAATGCACGGCAAACTGGGAGATGTTGGAAATGTCCCCAGTAGCGGATTGGAAGGAGCCGGTGGCATAGAAGTTGAGAGACACCGTCACCTTCACTGCCACCGACAGAGACGTCCTGCTCCTCAGATATGGCTGCAGATCTCCGCGAAGCAGGTGGCAGATCTCGGTGACCACCGCCCTTCGGAATCGCAGCCTCCGAACACACTGCTCGTCAGACATGTTCAGATATGAGAACTGCTGGCAGTATACCCTGGGTGGGTAAGGCCTCCTTTGCCGACGCCTGTTGCCCCCTCTCCTTCTGGCCATGCCTGCCACTCTCTCACGGCGTCTGTGAGCCCTTTGAATGCAATGGAGAAGGCCAACGTTTGCACCCATTGCAGCCCCCATTATATGTTTCCAATCAATGATATGGCTCTGAAGTTAAAGACAAGTGGAAAGCTGTGGCCTGAAGCCACAAGTACCTGTGCGAGTGTTGAGCCAAACCAGAAAGCTCTCTACCTTTGTCTCTCTGCAAAGATCCGTCTCTCACAAAGAAGGAGTGTTGCAAAATGGCTGCCTTTTCTACTGCAGGAGGAGTGCCCTTTAATTTGCGCCCCCCGCGGCGACGGAGAACCGTTCCCCTCTACCAGTCGCTAGGGGCGCCAGGCGCACAATAGGCCGGTGCCACTGAATTTCCGGTTTGGGGCGAACAAAGGGCGTTGCACGATGAAATGACGTCAGGATCTGCGCGCGCAGCTGAGCACGCGCAAAGGCTTTGCGCCGCCGCTAAATCTTTACTGAAGTTGGGGAGAGGCGCAGATCGCGCTGCGACTGGCCGCTAGCCGCCTAGCGCCCCACACCTCCTCCTCCTAAGGCGCTAGCGGCTGGCGCAAACAACTGAATTTCTAGGCCTTAGTCCTTTTAGAATTATTATTTACTGTGGCCTTGTTTGATTTACACCCTTGATTTCTCTGCCTTCCACTTTTGCTTTTCTCCTTCCTGTCTTTTGCTTCTATCCTTGCAAAGCTGACTTTTGAAAATCAATATTGCACCAGGGGTAGATTTATGGTTTTAGTCTTGTTACTGATGAAAGTTAATAAAAACCTTAACAACATGAAAAGTGGGTAAAATTGGAGCTTAGTTTTGAAAATCAGAATTTTGGCTTCAGGTTTACATTTTCAGAAATGTTGAGGCACCTCACTTTCTACAGGCCAATCCAATTAGCACATTTGTCTGTTGAAGAATTCAAACCGCCTGAGGGCAACAAAGGTTGCCTCTTGTATTCGATGTAGACTGAGTGTGGCCAGCTGAACGCACGGCCATCAATGATGGAACGATTAAAATTGGGAATGCGCAAGAGGCCCGAATTTGAGGAGCGCGGAGATCTCAGAGGGTTGTAGGGTCCTCCAGGAAGTTATGTTCCGGAAAAAGTAATGGTCAAAAGCAGAGCGACGCCGGCCTGCGAGTGACGCGACAGCGGGGCCACCGCACCACCTACTCCTGATCCTATTTCTTATGTTGGTAATCGGTTGGTGATGGCCGAATGTGCTTCCTGTCCGGGAGCAAAGGTCAAGAAAGGGTCCAGTCAGGAAAAAAATAACAACTCATGATTTCTTTACCAAAATCTCATGATTTTTAAGAGTTTGTCTCCTGATTTATGAGGCGGTGGTGTTGGCAATACTGTGATAGGATTAGATGAAGTAAGGTGGGTGGAGGCTCGTGTGCAGCATAAACACCGGCATAGAGCAATTGGGCTGAATGGCTTGTTTCTGTGCTGTAAATTCCACGTAATTCTATGGATTACATAAAATATATTTTATGATGCAAATAACTAGGTAAAAGATTTTGGGAAGGAAGAACATAGTTACGTGCCCCTTATGCAAATTTTGTAAGACAGTAGGTAAAATATTACAAATAATTACATTGATATATTTTTTCAATATCATTAAGGTGTACAATATTTTTGTCTCCAGCCAGTCATGTATCATTGTATCAGTAAATTTTATGTATTACATTACAAGCTGCACTCCCATGTTCGTTCCTGATTATGCGTGAGCAGCGCCACAGGAGATCTATGCCTGCGTTTTGTTGCTAAATTGTGGTATGGCGTCTACGGTGATAACTCTGGTTCACGAACTTGGTTGCAAATGCCTGTTCCAATGGTTTTGTTTCGCATTTCCGCTGCAGCGGAAAGGAAAAGGCAGCGCTGCTTTTCCATCTTGTACCATCTCTTCCTTTCGTAGATTGGGATGGTAAAGTTAGCTCAACTTAACTGGTCAGCATTCATGAATGAGGGAAAAAAAGACTTTTTTTAGCTAAGCATTTGGATTTTTATTAACATGAATACTAATGAAGTTTACATGGAAAGTTTCTCTGCTGATACGTTTTCCGCGCCGTTAGGCGTCACTATTGATCCTTCTTTGTTTTTGTAGCTTGCATTATGTTCGATCTATTAACTTATAAAATGTTACCTTTTCTAAAAAAAAATCATAATTTAAGTTACTATAAATCAATGTAATCTTAGTCGCAGAAAATACAATTTTTGAAAATCGCTGGTATATAACCGAATGAAAACGATACAGGATGAAGTAAGGCATTTTATAACCGATAAACGTTTTAAAACCTTACTATATACCTATGAGTAAAAACACATATGCCTTTATGTAAATGCCGAGCATCACTCCATCCTCTCCTGATCTATAAAAATGCCCCACCATAGCGGACTTGTTTCTCTATGTGAGGCTCCCGCTGAGCAAGACGGCGGGGCGATACATCTTGGGAGGGGTGAGGCGGATTGATCTCAAAGTCTCTGGACTTGGGATCGTTGACTGAGTGAGGAGAGTTCGTGCAGGGCGGTGACGCGGCTCGGTGAGTGACGTTCCACGGCCGTTGGTCGGCTCGTGCTGGAGCTCAGTGCCGCTGAGGAGACGCGTGCGGCGGTCCTGAAATACCGTTAGAGATGCTGGCATTTATTTCTGAAACATCAAATATCAATCCTCTCTTATTTTAATTTCGGTTTTCTAAAACAAAAGATAGATGATTACTGAGCGTTGTTTCATTTTTTCCCGGGAAATAAGTATTCGCTTTTCCAAATCTATTTTGTGTTAATTTGTCGAGAGGAGACGCAGTGTTGCAAATTATTGGGGTCTGACGGCTTTCCATAGGAATTCGTGTCTGCTGCAGGAAGAAGGCGGTTTTCCTGAAGTGATGTAGACGCAATAATTTAAATCAAAATTTTTGTACCAAAAGATTAGTTTGATGACGTCTCGTTTGCTGCATTGCAAATGATCACGATTCAAGCAAGCCTCGGCTTAAAATGGATACTTTGTGAAATTAACGTTCGCTAATACATAGGATGCTAAGAGTATACATAGGATACGACGACAGGCAACAGCAGTGGATTTTACAGTTTAAAAGAAACCCCTGATTTTTCGTTGATTGAAAATGGAGAACGATTTTACTACGCTTCTAGAGCAGTTTATGTCTGATCCCTTGGTAACTTGGGTAAGCACTTTTTGACTGCTTCTTTCAGATCTTTAGTTCAGCAATTGCAATCCATGGTGCAGGTTATGCAAATATGCTTGGATTAAAATGAAATTTTGTTTTATTTTCAATTCCCCACCCCTTTAGGTGAAGACTTTCGGGGCGTTAGCTCCGGCAAATGGAGGAGCACTTTTGGAATACATGGAGTTGGTTGATGGTATCTTTCTCAGTAACATCATGGTTCAAATGTAAGTATACATTTGCACACGCGTTTTGAAAATTCGTTTTTAATGTTTCTGTATTTTCCTATATTGCATATTTAAAATTGCATTTAAGATGTGAAACTTGAAGATTTACATAGACGAGTGAATCTTTGACCACCCCTCGATGAGACTGGTATTCCGTAGAGAATTCCTAAATTACGTTTCTATGGCAAAATATCCCCTAGGGACCAGGGTGTCGTTTTGCTTTTTTTGTACTGTTGTTTCTGCGCCCCCCCCTTCCCTTCGGTCCCGCATTCTGTGGAGCGATATGATTTCGAGTGTCATATATGCTTAATTAACTGAGAAAATCAGATCAAATTGATGCAGCATTTCATCACACTCACAAGTACTGTAAATAGGTTGATATCATCCGTGAAAGCATAGTACACATGTACTGCTCTAGGATGCTGGGTTCTTCCTTTTGTGGGAGCTAACTTTTTTTTCCTCTCTGCTTTAGTAGTCATCATACACGAATATTAATTTTGGAGATGTCCTATAGATTATTTCCTTGTAGTATGCTTTAAATATGGGCATTTTGCTGATAACCTGAATCTATTTTATAATGCAACCAGTATAATTTAAAGTAGAGATATACTTAACATAATTTCTCAAAATCTTCTCACAATAAAGTCTATTCATTGAATGTACCATACTAATCGTGACACTTATAACAGAATAGATTAAGGATTTTTTTGTCTGTTTCCTTTAACTGCATCAGTTTTGCACATAATTTATAATTTGGCAAAAGTACCTTCATGGCAGGTGATTCCAGGTTGACTTAAAACATTTAATTAAAAGAAGTTATTTACCCAGAGGGTGGTTAGAATATGTAACTTCTGCCACAGCTGTTGAAACAGACTCTCAATTCTTTTAAAAGGGAATTATAGTTGTTTGTAAGAGGAATAATAGAGTATGTGGAACAAGCAGGAAGGAGAGGGGATTAAAATGGGTGGCTTAACTAAAGAAAACACTTGATGGGCCAAATGGCTTGTTTATATTCTGTGACATGATTCTGTAAAACACCACTACTTCTAAAAGAACAACTGCTTTTGGTTTTTAAGACATAAAGATAATGTGGATCTTTGGCTTCAGTATCACTGAATATTTTGACAGTACTGAAACTGGCATAATTGAATCTCACTGCTGCCATACATTTTCACACTGTCTTGGGTGAAGCTGTACTTTGGACCATCATAAAGTGGGATAATGTAGTTTGACTTCTGAGCTATGTTGAGCAGAAGGATGTTGGGTTGAAGTCATGGTATCTTTCTGCAGAGAAAGGGAAATGAAGGTGGGTGGGTGGTGGATCATAATTCCATGTACCATCCAGCAGTCATCCAAAGATGATATTGGAAGAGGACCGGAAACAGATCATCTACCCTCGGGAGTAAAGGTGTGAGAACTAAAAATATGATGTAGAGAAAACATAGGATACTTGGTTGGATAATAAATGACTTGAAAAGGAAATTGTGAAATAACATCTAACTTTTTAATTTGTGCATCTCAACTGTAGATGTTTGGATTTTACAAGCCTTACAGTATGCATTTAAATGCAGCAATTATTTGCTAATCTTGGGCTGTCTGTCTGCAATTTATAATGGCATTGATTTAATCAATATAAAGGTAAACATTTTGAAGTAAATTCTTGTCATACTGTATAGTAATTGGTGTCTTATTGATCACGGCAAGGAGGCTATTATTATTAGGCAAAATTCATTTTTTGGGTAGTGGATTTTTTCTATTTCTATTGCCTTAATCAAAAACCAAGCATGTTTTATTTAAAAAAAAAAAAAAAAATCAATTTAAACATTTTGGCTTTATTTATTTCTTAAAATTAACATCCTAAAATAAGTCACAAAAATGTTATCAACTTGACGGACAAACAATGTATGTATGCTTCAGAAACTAAATTTATTGTACTTCAGTCATTTTCTGAGGTTAGACATAGATGCTGCTGATTACACATACTTCTATATTGGTGTTTGCCATAGGTAATGCCAGCAGTTAATGCTGTCATTGAAAGTATTGCCCTTTCCAGTTAGAAAATGCAGTAATTTATTCATTTCTAGGGGATTGCTAGCAGTGGCTGTGTATCAATTCCTTTGGTCTCCATATTAAATTTTTTGTGTTCTTTAGTGTAACCACTTTCTGATTGTGTTCTGCTTGTGTGTCAGTGTGGATCAGTTGGTAGCTCCTTTGCCTCAAAGTCTGAAGCTCCACTCCAGGACCTGAGTACATAAAAATAGGCGACACTCCTTTGCATATATATGATGCAGAATAATTATTTATATAATGTGTTCTCAAATCTCAGAATTTCAAATTTCTTAGGACCTCATTTTAATATCTCGCCCATCAGCCTGTTCCTATAGTTCATTTTGGATGTTAAAAAATTTATGGCATCCTTCAAATAAGTGCAGTGTTATGCATATGGGCATGGCAAATGCTCAACATTCATGCACCCTTCAGGGAAAGGCACTAAAGAATGTGGAGATAAAAAAAGATTTGGGCATTCCAGTGCATACATCCTTAAAGGTACATGAGAAATGCTGTGATACGATAGCTAGAGCAAATAGGGTGTTGGGATGCATTCATAGGACAGTTAAGTACAAGATGAGGCATACTACAGTATTTTATCCTTATATTATACAAGACCTTAGCCAGGCCGCACTTGGAATAGTGTGTCCAGTTTTGGTCTCCTCACAAGGTTGGTGATATTGAGGCTTTGGAGAGGGTGCAGAGGAGGGCCACTAGACTAATTCCCAATCTAAAGCATCTTGGTTATCAAGATAGACTAAAAGAGTTGCAACTCTACACTTCAGAGAAGTGTAGATTTAGAGGTGATCTGATTGTGGTTTATAAGATGAAGGGAATAGATTGTGTTCCAGCTGACAGTTTGTTTCAATTAAATGTTAGGGGGGGACCAGGGGTCACAAATTTAAGTTGTATAAGGCTAGATTTAGGTTAGATGTCAGGAGGTGGTTCCTTTCCCAGGGAATAGTGGACCTCTGGAACAGGCTGCCGTCTCATGCGGTGGATGCCGATTCGCTGAATTCCTTCAAGAAAGAGCTGGACCCTGTTTCTGGCTGGGGCAGAGATCACCCCTTACAGAAGGTAGGTACTGCAGGAAATTCAGGGCCAGAGTGATCTCCTGGACTAGTTTTGATCGCCTAGATGAGTTGGAGAGTAATTTCCAGGATTTTTTCCCCCAAATTGGCCTGTGATTTAAATTTTTTTTTTGCCTCTCCCAGGAGATCACATGGTTTCAGGTGGGGTGGAGTTATGTTGTGATACTCAAGGTAGTGCAATAATGTGGGACAGGCTCGATGGACCAGATGGTCTTTACCTGTCCGTCATTGTTCGTATGTGTCATCACACCAAATAAGCTAAGAAAAGTGTCCCCTTTTTAGGGGGCCACAATGAATAGAAACCCAAATCATAAAAAACAAAGGAAACTTAACAAATTAAATAATGGTTCTACCCGTGTCGTCATTAATTGTATGTGTTTAGGGGGTGGGACAATTCTGAGATTTTATAAGGCATTATATAAATAAGTTTTTCTGCATCACATCTTTACAAAGATCTGTTTCCTTCCATATTATGGCAGCACTGAGTGGCAACTGCTTTGTTTGAAAAATAGGCGTGCTCATTTCAGTCTGTTATTTTGGGCGTTTCACTTATTTGAAATAGACATGCTAAGTTGGTGTTTTTTCCAATTAAAAAAAAAAAAAAAAAATGCTTTAAGGTTAAAAATGGTTAAAGATATATCCTCCAGGCCTTATTTGTAATGGTACAGGAAATACTTTATCATTGTATTCTTTAATACCACAGGTTGCACATGAAACTTGCCCTCTGTTTTTGGTGCACTAATGGTTCAAATCCAGTCATCGACAGATGGTCAGATATTTGTTGTCAGATTGGAGTCTGGATTGAAGCTGTGTTGGAGCTTCCATTAAGTTATCAAATTTCAGATCCGATGGATTTTGGTCAGTGTGTCAGTAATTCCTAATGGTTCACTATATGGAAAGCATTAATTTCTGTGTGGGGCTCTGAAGTGCGGTTAATAATGGTGTTTTTCCTGTTCATTTGTCAACGAATTATACAGTTGCATTTCTACTGGAGAAAGACTGCACTGCTAGTTTTTTCCAGTTCAAATGAAATTGATGTCAGTTGTCATAAGTAGGTTACTCAAAAATGCAGATAGCTGTAGGTCATTCTTTGCACTGTGCTGCCTATTGACTTGTGTGCAGAATTGGCCTATTTCGCCAGGCTACTTGTCAGTGAAGCATTCTAATTTCCTAGTTTACAAAGAAATTCATTCATCTGTAGTATGCTTACTGTCTTGGAAAAGATCCACACACTGGCAATCAAGTTAGCCTTTGGCACTTGACCATACTATTGTGTGAATGCAATATTTAGAAAATGTTCCAGTTTCCAGTGGAATCTCAAATAATTATTACAAACATTATATGAAATATTGATTTATCTCTTTTTTTTATACAAAGCATTAGTATATTGCACTGTATTTCAGTCACTGAGGACGACTCATTGAGTTGACTGAACCATTGAGACTGATTTGATAGGTGTTTGAGTCAGGCGTAGTTAATTCATATTGCGGAAAATTGTAGATTAACCATGTTTAATGGAAATAAGTTGTTTGTTGGGGAAACCATGCAATATATAGAGTCAAATGGTCATTGAAGTGCTAGGAAGAAATGACATTTCAAGAAATCTAAGGAGAAGCCGAAACATAAACAGAAAATGGTTGGAAACACTTGAGGTTAGTCAGCATCTGTGCAGAGAACTGATAAAGGTAATGTTTCAGATTTAGACTTTTGTAGACAGATTTCATGATTGGTCTACATCTCATGTTACTGTACCTGTTTTCCAGTGGCTCAGGAAAGTGAGCACTGGGTTTAGATAACAGTATCTCTCAACTGTGGTCCTATTAGAATTTTATAGTGTTACCCATTATCGTGCAAATCTTTTAAAATGTTTATTTTGAATATCAAATCATCAGAATGAGGCAAAAGTTATGTTTTAAAATTAAATAACTTCAAATCATCTATACTTTAACTATATAGTTTTTTTTTAAAAAAGCAGATAAGTATAACTCCTTTAAATGTATAATTCTTTTAGTAGAGAATATACACAAGACTTATTTATAATATTTAGCTATTTTGATGAGCCTAAACAAATAATGTATTTCTTTGATGTATCTGTTTGTACAAACAATACAGTTTAGAGCTTAGAACAGGTCAGTAAATAAATAGTAATAAATTAGGGAGGCTTGTAGTAAATTAAGATCCATAAGAAAATTGTGATGCCTTTTTAAAAGTTGATTCTCTCTCCTTGTTATGGGTGTGACTTCACAGCCCATGTTAATTGGTTAGTTTGGGTTTTCTTTTTGTTAATTGCAATGTGGTTGCTAGGGAACATTTGTTCAGTGCACAATATTTTGTAGCTTGAGATGAAAGGGAAACAGCTGTTGGGAGTTTGTAATGACTATGCAAAAGCACTGAATAGTTAGTAAAAATCATATACCAGGGTTTATATTATTGAGCACATAGGTCTTGTTTGTTAATTATTTTTTTCCTTTAACTAAAATGCCCTTTAGTGCTACAGTATAACAGTTAAAACAATAACAATTGAAAACATCAATTATTAATACTAAATGTATGAATGATGAATGAGAGCCGATCAGCATAACATTTTAATGATTTGATAGACTCCGCAGCATAAGAGGATAATAATGTGTGATGTTACATGTCTAACTCGGCAAATGATCCATTGTATCTTTTCTGATTAATGACAGAATAATCATTTACGAAGCTTCGCTGTTGCTATTCTATGAAGATTTTTAAACAGAGTGACGACTGCCAACGACCGGAAGCTGCGCAGAAGTGTTATGTGCATTAATTAGGAAGCTGATCTCGATTTATGTTTCTACCCTTTTTTTCCTCAGCGCCCGCTCCCTTCCTGGCTCTTTTTTTCCGCAGAGCCCGTGAGTCACAAAGTCAGCAACCAAAAAAACACTTGGACTGCGCATGTGCAACTACTTCAACTTTGTTGACAACAGTTGCTTTTTTAAATTAATAGATGATGTTGAGATCCAAGTGTAGTGGCTCTTGTATTGGCTCCGATAGGTTAAGCATCAGCAACTCCTGCTTTGCTGCTCCAAATATCATATCAGACCAGTAGCCTGCACTATCTGCAGCTGCAGAAGGAAGAACATTTAAAATCTTTACTGCTGTGGAAGTCTGTACTCAATTGCAAATGGCTCATTTAGAAACATTCAAAAAAGAACATCTGAGCATACAATAAGGAGAGAGAGAAAAAACTGTCCTCGCTCGCCCGCCTGGCCCCCCACAAGCCGGCCTGTCCTCCGCTCGCCCCCCCCCCCACCGGCCGGCCTGCTCTCTGCTCCACCCGCCCTCCGCTCCCGCCGGCCTGCCCTCCGCTCCCCCCCCACCGGCCTGCCCACCGCTCCTGCCCCCCCACCGCCGGCCTGCCCTCGCTCGCCCCCCCCACCCCGCCCGCCCCTCCTCGCTCGCTCGCTCTGTCACTCGCACTCTCAATTTTATAGAACACAAAGCAATGGCTATGACACATGTATAAGCAGAACACTCTAATTTTGCCTCCTCCTTTGCTCCTGTTCCTCTTCTTCCTCTTCCTCCTTGTCATCCTCTTCCTCCTCCTTCTCCTCCTCCTCCTCCTCCTGAGGTGGTCCCGTAGACCCTGGCGGCAAGGGCTGGGCCCTCATGATGGCCAAATTGTGGAGCATGCAGCAGACCACGACGAAATGGGACACCCGCTCAGCCGAGTACTGGAGCACTCCTCCCGAGCGGTCAAGGCAGCGGAACCATTGCTTGAGCACCCCGATGGTGTGCTTGATGATGTTCCTGGTGGTGGCATAGCTCTCATTATATGCAAGGTTATAACCCAGGTGGTGTGCCACAACTGCAGCATGTGGGAGTTTGTGGAGAGCATTGTGATCCCAGACAACCCTTAACTTAAGCTAGATCAAGTAGTCAAGCAACTACACTAAACTAAGTTACCTAAATACAAATTTAATTAAAATAAAACAAGGTCATATAGGGATGGCTGTGCAGGTGGTGTGCCACAACTGCAGCATGTGGGAGTTTGTGGAGAGCATTGTGATCCTGGACAACCAAGTTTGCAGTAAGTGACTTCAGCTCCAGAGTTTTTGAGCTGGAGTCTGAGGTGCAGACATCAGGGATGGGGAGAGTTACCTGGACACTTTGATCCAGTCACACCTTTTATGTTAGGTAGTGGTTAGTGGTCAGGGACAGGAGGGTGTGACTGCAACTCAGGCAGGTAAGGGGACCCCAGGTGCAGTGCTGGAGGGAGTGAAAGGGAATGTAGTTGTGGTAGGGGACAGTATAGTAAGAGGGATAGATACTGTTCTCTGCAGCTGCGTCCGAGAGTTCCGAAGGTTGTGTTGCCTGCCCGGTGCCAAGGTTAAAGACATCTCCTTGTGGCTGGAGAAGAAATCCGAGTGGGATAGGGGGAGCATCCAGTTGTCGTGGTCCACGTAGGAACCAATGACATAGGTAGAATTAGGAATGAGGTTCTGCTGAGGGAGTTTGAGGAGCTTGGATCCAAATTAAAAAGCAGAACCTCCAAGGTAATAATGTCTGGGTTGTTACCTGAGCCATGTGCAAATTGGCATAGGGACAAACAGATTAGAGGTTTAAATGCATGGCTCAAAGAGTGGTGTGGGAGGCGGGGGTTTCAGTTCATGGGGCACTGGCATCAGTACAGGGGAAAGAGAGAGCTGTTCCGTTGGGACGTGCAGTAGACAGGGTTTAAACTGAGGGGCTGGGAGGATTCAGGAAAAAGTAAATTTAAAAAGCAACGCGAGAAATGTCAAGGTTCTAGAGCAGTAGAGTTTTGGGTAAAAATAAGCAGAGTGGGTCAGGAAGGGACAGAGTAACAAAGGTAATAAGGCATAAGTGACTAAGGTGATATCAGCGAAAAATAGAAATAAGTCAAAGCTGAAGGCACTACATCTGAATGAACAAAACATTCGCAACAAAATAGATGAAATAATTCTAGCGCAGATAGAAATTGTCAGGTTTGATCCAATAGCCATAACTGAGATGTGGTTGCAAAGTGGCCAAGGTTGGGAACTAAATATTCCAGGATACTTAACTTTTAGAAGAGATAGGCAAAATGGAAAAGGAGGAGGGGTAGCCCCGATAATAAAGGATGGGATAAAGACAGCAGAGAGAAAGGATCTTAGCTCTGAAAATCAAGAAGTAGAATCTGTTTGGGTGGAGCTAAGAAACTGCAAGGGGCAGAAAATGTTGGTGGGAATAACAACAGAAAATGCTGGAAAAACTCAGCAGGTCAGGCAACATCCGTGGAGAGAAATTTGAGTTGACGTTTCGGGTTGGACCCTTCTTCAAAACTGGAAAGAAAAGAAACTAGATCGGAGGCAGGGCTGCGATCGGACAAAAGAATAAAAGAAACAAAAGAAGTAAGAGATTAGAAGCTAGATGAGATGGTAATAGGCTGGGATTAGGTGTAAAGTGTACTGGCAGGGCAAAAGATAGCTGCCAGGTGTGAGAGAGAAACAAAAGGAAGGGGGGGGGGGGGGAAGGAGTGGAACAATTACAAGAGAAAATGAAATGGGGGCCGAGCTTATGATCTGAAATTGTTGAACTCGATATTGAGTCCGGAAGGCTGCAGACTGCCTAATCGGAAGATGAGGTGCTGTTCCTCGAGTTTACGTTGAGCTTCCGTGGAACAATACAAGAGGCCAAGGACGGTGAGGTCCGAGTGGGAATGGAGCGGTGAATTAAAATGACAGGCGACCGGAAGCTCGGGGTCACCCTTACGGACTGAACGGAGGTGTTCCGCAAAGCGGTCACCCAATCTGCGTTTGGTCTCCCCAATGTAGAGGAGACCGCATCATGAGCAGCGAATACAGTATACTAGATTGCGAGAAGTACAAGTAAATCGCTGTTTCACCTGGAAGGGGTGTTTGGGGCCCTGGACAGTGGGAAGGGGGGAGGTATAGGGGCAGGTGTTACATCTCCTCCGCTTGCACGGGAAGGTGCCAGGCGAAGTGGAAGGGCTGTTTGGGGTGATAGAGGAGTGGACTAGGGTGCCTCGGAGGGAGCGGTCCCTGCGGAATGCTGAAAGGGGAGGGGAGGGGAAGATACGTTTGGTGGTGGGATCACTTTGGAGGTAGCGGAAATGCCGGAGGATGATCCGTTGAATGTGGAGGCTGGTGGGGTGAAAAGTGAGGACAAGGGGAACCCTATCGTGGTTCCGGGAGGGGCAGGGGTGAGGGCAGAAGTGCGGGAGATAGAACTGACACGGTCGAGGGCAGTGTCAACCACAGTAGAGGGGAATCCTCGGTTGCGGAAAAAGGAAGACATGTCTGAAGCACTGGTGTGGAAGGTGGCGTCGTCGGAGCAGATACGGCGGAGGCGGAGAAACTGGGAGAATGGAATAGAGTCCTTACAGGAAGCGGGGTGGGAGGAAGTGTAGTCCAGGTAGCTGTGGGAGTCAGTGGGCTTGTAGTAAATATTGGTCGATAGCCTATCCCCAGAGATGGAGACGGAGAAGTCGAGGAAGGGAAGAGTCCGAGATGGACCATGTGAAGGTGAGGGAAGGGTGGAAATTGGAGGCAAAGTGAATGAAATTGTCAAGTTCGGGGCGAGAGCAGGAAACGGCACCGATACAGTCATCAATGTATCGGAAAAAGAGGTGAGGGAGGGGACCCGAGTAGGACTGGAACAAAGATTGTTCCACATAGCCCACGAAAAGGCAGGCATAGCTAGGACCCATGCGGGTACCCATGGCAACACCTTTGATTTGGAGGAAATTAGTGGAGTTAAAGGAGAAGTTGTTCAATGTGAGAACAAGTTCAGCCAGGCGGAGGAGGGTCGTGGTGGATGGGGACTGGTCAGGCCTCTGTTCAAGGAAGAAGCGGAGCAATGTTGGTGGGAGTTGTTTATAGGCCCCCCAAACAGTAGTTGTAATGTCGGGCAGAGTATAAATCAGGAAATTAGAGGCACATGTAACAAGAGTAATACAGTAATCATGGGGGACTTTAATCTACATATAGACTGAGCAAACCAAATAGTGTGGAGGACGAATTCATGGAATGTATGCAAGATAGTTTTCTAGATCAGTATGTTGAAGGACCAACTTGGGAACAGGCTATTTTAGATCTAGTATTGTACAATGAGAAAGGGTTAATTAATAACCTTGTAGTAAAGGGGCCTTTAGGGAAGAGTGACCATAATATGATAGAATTTTATGTTCAGTTTGAAAGTGATTTAGTTAAATCCGAAACTAGGGTCTTGAATCTAAACAAAGCAAACTACGTAGGTATGAGGGGCGAGTTGGCTAAGGTAGATTGGAAACTACATTAAAAAGTATGATGGTAGGCAAGCAATGGCTAGCATTTAAAGAATTAATACATAATTTACAACAAATATACATTCCTTTCAGGCACAAAAACCCCACAGGAAAAGTGATCCAACCGTGGCTAACAAGAGAACTTAAAGATAGTATTAGATCAAAGGAAGAGGCTTATAATTTTGCCAGAAAGAGTAGTAAGCCTGAGGATTTTAGAATACAGCAAAGGACGACCAAGAAATTGATAAAGAAAGGGAAAATAGAACATGAGAGTAAACTAGTGAGAGAGATAAAAACAGACTATAAAAGCTACTTATAGATATGTAAAAAGGAAAAGATTAGCAAAAGTAAATGTGGGTCCCTTACAGGCTGAGACAGGCGAAGTTATAATGGGGGAATAAGGAAATGGCAGAGAAATTAAACAAATACTTTGGGCTGGATCCGGGTTCTCGTCCCGGCCCCAGCGACGTCCGATGCACAGACGCTATTTTCCCCTGATTGGCCTTGTTAAGCCCGCCAATTAAAGGAAAGCCAGTGTCAGATGACGTCAGTTGATGACACTTCATCTGCCGGTTTTCTTAAAGGAACATGTACTATTTATTTTTGACAGATGATTTGTCAGTGTTTGACAGCATTGAGGTGCTGTCAATAAGAACATAAGAAATAGGAGCAGGAGTAGGCCCTTCGAGCCTGCTCCGCCATTCAATGAGATCATGGCTGATCTGCCTCAATTCCATTCACTGGCCCTTTCACCAAATCCCTTGATGCCCTTACTAGTCAGAAATCTATCGACTTCTGTTTTGAATATACCCAATGACTGAGCCTCCACAGCCCTCTGGGGTAGAGAATTCCAAAGATTCACCACCCTCTGAAGAAATTTCTTCTCATCTCAATCCTGAATGGCCTACCCCTTATCCTCAGGCTGTGGCCCCTGGTTCTAGACTCCCCAGCCAAGGGAAACATTCTCCCAGCATCCACCCTATCAAGCCCTGTAATAATTTTGTATGCTTCAGTGAGATCCCTTCTCATTCTTCTGAATTCAAGAGAATACAGGCCTAGTTTACTCAATCTCTTCTCATATGACAGTCCCGCCATCCCAGGAATCAATCTCATGAACCTTTGTTGCACTCCCTCTATGGCAAGTATATCCTTCCTGAGGTAAGGAGACCAAAATTGTACACAGTACTCCAGGTGTGGTCTCAACAAGGCCCTATATAATTGGAGTAAAACTTCTTTACTCCTGTACTCAAATCCTCTTGTAATGAAGGTCAGCATACCATTTGCCTTCCGAATGGCTTGCTGCACCTGCACATTCACTTTCAGTGACTCGTGTACAAGGACACCCAGGTCCCTTTGAGCATCTGCATTCCCCAATCTTTCACCATTTAGGAAATATTCTGCCTTTCTGTTTTTTCTACCAAAGTGGATAACTTCACATTTATCCACATTATATTCCATCTGCCATGTTCTCGCCCACTCACTGAGTCTATCGAAATCCCCTTGAAGCTTCTTCACATCCTCTTCGCAACTGACACTGACACCTAGCTTTGTGTCATCAGCAAATTTGGAAATGTTACATTTAGTCACCTCATCCAAATCATTGATATAGATTGTGAATAGCTGGGGCCCAAGCACCGACCCTTGCGGTACCCCACTAGTCGCAGCCTGCCATCCTGAAAAAGACCCGTTTATCCCTACTCTTTGTTTTCTGTCTGTTAACCAATTTTCAATCCATGCTAGTATATTACCCCCAATTCCATGTGCCTTAATTTTGTTCCTCAACCTCTAGTGTGGGACCTTATTGAAGGCCTTCTGAAAATCCAAATACACCACATCTACCGGTTCCCCTTTGTCTACTCCACTAGTTACATCCGCAAAGAACTCCAATCGGTTGTCAAACAGGATTTCCCTTTCATAAATCCATGTTGACTCTGCCCAATCTTACTACAGTATTAGTTTCTAAGTGCCCAGTTATTGCATCCTTTATAATAGATTCCAGCATTTTCCCAACTACTGATGTGAGGCTAACGGGTCTGTACTTCCCCATTTTCTCTCTTCCCTCCTTTCTTAAATAGCGGGGTTACATTTACTATCCTCCAATCTGCAGGAACCGTTCCAGAATCTATAGAATTTTAGAAGATGACAACCAATACGTCCACTATCCCAATGGCCATCTCTTTCAAAACCCTAGAATGTAGGTCATCCGGTCCTTGGTATTTATCAACTTTTAGTCCCATTAATTTTGCTAGTACTGTTTTTTTACTAATAATTCCTTTAAGTTCCTCATTCTCACCACACCCTTGGTTTTCTCTTATTTCTGGGAGGTATTTTGTGTCTTCCTCCGTGAAGACAGAAACAAAGTATTTATTTAATTTCTCTGCCATTTCCTCATTCCCCATTATAAATTCTCCTGTCTCTGACTGTAAAGGGCCTACATTTACCAACCCCAGTCTTTTCCTTTTCACATACCTATAGAAGCTTTTACAATCCGTTTTTATAGCTAGTTTGTGCTCATATTCCATTTTCCCTTTCTTTATCAATTTCTTGGTCCCCCTTTGCTGATTTCTAAAAAGATCCCAATCCTCAGGCTGACTGCTTTTTCTGGCAACTTTATAAGCTTCCTCCTTTTGACTTAATACAGGTAGACTATCCTTTATCCGAAAACCTCGGGACCAGCCGAGTTTCGGATAAAGGAGAATTTCGGATTTCGGAAGGTGGGTCGGCGGGGGGTCGTGCGCACAACTGACGCTCAGCGTAAGTCAGTCGGGTCGGGGCCGGCGGGGTCCGCGGGGGGGTCGGCGGTTGTCGGGGCTGGCGGGGTCGGCGGTTGTCGGGGTCCGCGGGGGGGTCGGCGGTTGTCGGGGCTGGCGGGGTCGGCGGTTGTCGGGGCCCGCGGGGGGGTCGGCGGTTGTCGGGGTCGGCGGTTGTCTGGGCCGGGGGGGGTCGGCGGTTGTCGGGGTCGGCGGTTGTCGGCTGGCGGGGTCCGCGGGGGTGGTCGGCGGTTGTCGGGGCTGGCGGGGTCGGCGGTTGTCGGGGCCGGCGGTGTCCGCGGGGGAGGCGGGGTCGGCGGTTGTCGGGGCCGGCGGGGGGTCGTGCGCACGACTTACCCTTTATCCGAACTTCCGAAACCGGAACCCTCTAAAAACCGAAGGTTTTTTCGTTCGTACGCACGACTTACGCTGAACGAAAAAACCTTCGGTTTTTAGAGGGTTTCGGTTTTCGGAAGTCCGGATAAAGGGTAGTCTACCTGTACTAGCTTTAATTTCTTTTGTTAGTCATGGTTGGATCACTTTTCCTTTTGGGTTATGCCCTAGAGGGATAATACTGTGTGTTTGTTGCAAATTATGCATTATTTCCTTGAATGTTAGCCATTGTATGTCCACCTTCATACCCTTTAGTGTAGTCTCCCAATCTACCATGGCCAACTTATCCCTCACACCCTTGTACAGGAAACTTTCTGATATCCGGCACTGACGGGACCGAGCTGGTGCCGTACCATCAAACGTGCCGGACATACCAGCGTTAATGTTGAGAGATACGGAACTGAAAAGCTCCGTGTGAATCAACAAACCCTGTTGCTTAGCAGCAGCTTCAAAACAGTCGGCTGCAGCTGCAAGCGTCTCTCGCTGAAGCTGTTGCTAAAGCTACAGACCTTGCAGTGCCTGACTTGCGGGGCGGGGGGGGGGGACGGCGGGGCGGGGGGGGGGGACGGCGGGGCGGGGGGGGGGCCGGGGGGGGGGCGGCGGGGCGGGGGGGCGGGGCGGGGCCGGGGCCGGCGGGGCGGGGGCGGGGGGGGGGGCCGGGGGGGCGGGGGGGGGGGCCGGGGGGCGGGGGCGGCGGTGGGGGGGGGGGGGGAAAAGCAACGAGAACTAAAAAAAACTTACAGAAAACGGCTCCTGATTTTTGCCGTTAGATCGAGTATTCTGGACATATAACCTCCGGATAAACCAAAGTCTCCTGTAGTTTCCTCTGTTTAGATTGAAGACCTTAGTTTCAGATTGGACTACGTCACTCTCAAACTTAATGTAAAATTCAATCATATTATGGTCACTTGTCCCTAAAGACCCCTTTACCACAAGATTATTGATTAGCCCTTTCTCATTACACAGTACCAGATCCAGAATAGCCTGTTCCCTGGTTGGTTCCTCCACATACTGATCCAGGAAACCATCTCTTTTGCATGCCAAGAATTCGTCTTCCACACCATTAGTGGTAATTTGATTTGCTCAGTCAATATGTAGATTAAAGTCCCCCATGATTACCGTATTGCCCTTGTTACATGCACTTCTAATCTCTTGATTGATACTGTGCTCTACATTACCACTACTGTTTGATGGCCTATACACAACTCCCACCAATGTTTTCTGTCCTTTGCTGTTTCTTATCTCCAGCCAAACTGACTCCAGTTCTACATCACGATCTGCCGAGCCAAGATCTTTTATCTCTACCGTACTGATCTTATCCCTTATTAACAGTGTTACGCCACCTCCTTTTCCTTTTTGTCTGTCCTTCCTAAATGTTAAGTACCCTGGAACAATCAGTTCCCAGCTTTGGTTACCCTGCAACCATGTCTCTGTAATGGCAATTACATCCTACCCATTTACTTCTATTAGTGCCATTAATTAATCCACCTTGTTGCGAATGCTATGTGCATTTAGATAACGTGTCTTCAACTTTGCCTGTTTAAAACTTTTCTGCACTTTGAACCTCTTTACTGTTGGCCTTTGTTTCTGCTCCCTACTAGTTTTGCTGACTACTTTTCTAACTTGCACTTCCAGCTTTGTTTCTCTCTGTTCTGGGCCCACACTTAGGTTCCCAGCCCCCTGACAAACTAGTTTAAATCCTTCCCACTAGCAAACCCCCCTGCGAGCATATTGGTCCCGGTTCTGCCGAGGTATAACCCGTCTGGCTTGAACAGGTCCCACCTTCCTCAGAATCGGTCCCAATGCCTCAGGAATTTAAATCACTCCCTCCTACACCATCTCTCCAGCCACGCATTCATCTGGTCTATTCTGACCACTTGCACCCAGGCTCTCCAATGACTCCTTAGGATAAAACAGATGGCAGCTGCAGGTGAGGTTACAGAAGCGACCTGTCTCTTCTCCCAATGAGGTGAGGCCACACAAACGCTTCAAAGCTTGTCACCTACAGAAAAATCTAAACACATTAAGAATGATTTTCCTAACCTCTCCTTACCTCTGATACTCACCAGTGGTCCCATTGGATCCTTCACACCGCTTCTGCAGCTGTCACCTATACACAAATATTACAGCAGACCCACAGCATGCCTCACTTACCCTGGCGGGGTTCCCTGACGTCAGGAATGGTATGTTGGCCTTTATTACAAGAGGATTTGAGTATACGAGTAAAGACGTCATACTGCAATTCTATAGGGCCCTGGCGAGACCACACCTGGAGTACTGTGTACAGCTTTGGTCTCCTTACCGAAGAAAGGATATACTTGCCATAGAGGTAGTGCAACCAAGGTTCACCAGACTGGTTCCTGGGATTGTCTTATGAGGAGAGATTGAGTAGACTAGGCCTATATTCTCTAGAGTTTAGAAGAATGACAGGCGATCTCATTGAAACATACAAAATTCTTATAGGGCTTGACAAGGTAGATGCAGGGAGGATGTTTCCCCTGGCTGGGGAGTTTAGAACCAGGGGTCACAGTCTCAGAATATGGCATCAGCCATTTAGGACTAATACGAGGAGAAATTTCTTCATATAGGGTGGTGAATCTTTGGAATTTTCTACCCCAGGGGGCTGTGGAGGCTCAGTCGTTGAATATATTCAAGACGGAGATCTATAGATTTTTGAATATTAAGGGATATGGGGATAGTGCAGGAAAGTGGAGATGAGGTAGAAGATCAGCCATGATCTTATTGAATGGCAGAACAGGCTCGAAGGGCCAAATGGCCTACTCCTGCTCCTATTTCTTATGTTCTTATGCTCCTCCAGCATTGGGGTCCCCTTACCTGCTTGAGTTGCAGTTACACCCTCCTGTCTCCTGAGCACTAACCAGAGCTATACCACTACCTAACCTAAGGGGTGTGACTGCCTCATGGAGTGTTGAGGTAACTCTCCCCTCCCTGATGCCCCGCAGTGTCTGCTCCTTGGACTCCAGCTCAACAACTCTAAGCTGAAATTCCTCAAGATGCAGACATTTGCTGCAGAGATAGTCGCCCGGAATTGTGATGCTTTCCACAAACTCTCACATGCTGTAGTTGCGGCACACCACCTGCACTGCCATCCTTATAAAGCCTTGTTTTAGTTATTTAATTGATAAGTTTATATAGTCAATTGAGTGCACTTCTAGTTTAATTTTTAACTAATTAGATCTAGTTTAAGTTATAGGTAGAACTCAATTCCCTAGCTTAGAGCAAAAAACTGTAATACTCACCAACCAATCACCTACCTGCTGTCCAGTGACCACTCCTTGATTTTTTTTTGTTGTTTTTGAAATCGCTGAATAAATATACCGCTGCCACTCTGCGAGGTCTTTTCTCCCGCTGTATTTATGCTGCCACTCCACCTCTTGCTGCCACTCAGGTCCACTCTGTCCAAGGCCTTTTCTCCCGCTGTATTTATGCTGCCACTCAGGTCCGCTCTGTCCAAGGCCTTTTCTCCCGCTGTATTTATGCTGCCACTCAGGTCCGCTATGTCCGAGGCCTTTTCTCCCACTGTTGTTAGAGACTTTTAAAACTTAAATTTTGTTCTCTTGCTTTCTTTTTTCCCCTCTTTTTCTTAATCCAATCTTTCTTTCCCTTCATTGATTTTCTAGGTAGGTTGCTTTTATAATCTGGTTGCTCAACATTTTGAAGGGCACGGGGCGGAACTTTCAACTTTGTCAGAGACATAAAATAGGCAATATCAGATCGGCCACCCATTGTTCACCCCACCTGCATTTCCTTTCCCTAGAATAGTTACATTAGTAATTATTTCATGTTTATTTTTTTTTAAACCATATTTTGGTCTTCAGAAATTTCAGTTCGTGAGAAAATTTAGATTTTTTTCAAAAGGCGTTTTGAGTAATTTGATTTTCTTAGTTTTTCTTTTACTGCAAGCTTCTGACTGCTACTTCAGAATTGGTTGTCTTCATAAGCCGTTAGTAGTTTTGTATTGCAAACTGCTGTCCTCACTTTTAATTCGTATGTTTTGTACTCGGTTCTAATTTGCTGCTGTTAAGACCTATCCATGAAGCATGACAGCAAAAGTGTGACGTTGCAGGAAGTAAATGGGAAAATACCTGCTAGACACACGACTTTTGATTTTGCTGAAAAAATGCATATTTTGTCAATATTTTACAGTCTGGTTTCTGATGTTCTGTCTGGAATTTATCTGTGTGGCTGAATAAAGCAATTGTTTTAACCACACCATCTGACTGCCATAGAGAGAGATTTCTTAAAAAAACTAAAAAATGTGCCAAACAGAATGTAGCCTCGGTGTCCAGTGAAGTGTCACTCTTGCAGCTGGCTGTTCTAGCTCATGTTGTTAAAAATATTCAGTTTGTTTCCTGGACCTTTGGTTCTGCTCCTGGCTGGTATTATATTAGTTTCTGGGACATTTGAGCCAGTCAGAAAAACACTCCACTGTCTCTGAACATGTCTTTCACAAGTTTATTTTTGAAATACTTTCAGTAGCCATGTTTGCCCCACCACCAGCCCAGCTTCTTACCCCTTGCACTATGTAACCACGCGCAACGTAATGGGAGATCGACTAGTAGTATAATAATAAACTCCCTCTTCACTTTTTTTTTTAATAATACAATTTAACTGTCAATGATTTGATTTTCAAAAACAAGTATTCATGAGACTCAGCTATGCATTTACTAGTGCTTTTTGTCATCTAAACAGAATATTTAATCTTAATTTTCCTGCTGCTTGTCTTTCAGCAACCCTAAATCAGTAAATCAAAGGCTGAACAAGAAAGTAAACAATGATGTGTCACTCCGAATTAAAAATTTATCCAGTTTGGTGCATCATATTAAATTGTATTATCAGGTAAGTGGCAAATCTTTTGCTTCTATCTAAAAGTACATTAATCCTAGGGACTCCTTTTATTGCAAGTGTTTCTGCATTTCAGCAATAATATCTTGTATGGATGGGATGTGTTTGGAGCTACACAAACACAATATTCAATTATTTGAACTCCTACAATTATCTTAAATGATATAGTCTCTGTTTCAATCACTACTGTAAAACAGCCTGCCGATTCACTATCTCCCGTTTTGCGCTATTGCCCCAAGACCTTTCATTTGTGTGGGGGGGAGGGGGTTGATTCTTCCAACTTCTCCCTTAGTTCTGGTGATAATTCTGAGTCTGCCCCTTGTTACTGATATGCCAACCAATGGAACAGTTTTTCATTTGACCTCTCAAAAGTTTTCATAATTTATCGCTTGGATCCCTCCCTTAACCTTCTCTGTTCCAGTGGAAAAATAGCCCTCCAGCTCTACAATGACAAGACCTAGGCCTTTTTGTGTGTTGCAGCAAAAATGTTGCCATTAGCTGCTGATTCTATCCCTCTTGTTAGCTACTTGTTTGAATCCAGTGGTGCACTTTCATTTTCGACACTAAACTGAGTTTCAAATCCTACAATTGATCCATCACCAAGATCACCGACTTTTACTTTATAATTATTGCCTGTCTCCAACCCTCGTGCAGCCCCACCACTGCTGAAGCCTTCAGATTTAACTTCTCCAATGCCCTCCTGAATGCCACAAACTCCAGTTAATCCGCAATCCCACAGAAGCACGGATGAAGGTTTCAGCAGCAGATGGTCTGTGACGGGGTGGAGATGGGCAATATTAGAGTTGAAAGTAGGCAGTCTTGGTGATGGAAAGAATATGGGGTCCAAAATTCAGCTTGGGCTCAAATAGGATGGCAAGGTTGTGAACAATCTGGTTCATCCTGAGACAGTGGCCAGGGAGGGTATGGAATTGGTGGTGTGGGTGAGGCAGGAAACAACCAGTGTAAGTAAGGGTTTTCTGGGGACGGGGGCATCAAAGGGGGAGGTGAGGTTGTGATTGTGCAGATCAGCAGCTGCAGAAGTATTGTGGTGAATGGATGGCCAAAAGCTAGATAGTTGGGAATTTGAAAGTGCCGTTGTAAGTGACTTGAAGGAGAGTTTATTCCAGGGGCAGGTGCAGAAATAAGTGGGGTTGGGTGGGGGAAGAGACATGAGTGCTGAGAGGTATAAGGAAGTGGCTCGGTAGCACCACTACTGACCGAGCTGGCCGAGTCCTGAAGGACATAACTGCCAGTCTGGGCCTGCAATAGGTGGTGAGAGAACCAACACGAGGGAAAAACCTACTTGACCTCGTCCTCGCCAATCTACCCATTGCAGATGCATCTGTCCATGACCGTATTGGTAGCAGTGACCACCACACAGTTATTGTGGAGACGGAAGTCCCGTCTTCACACTGAGGACACCCTCCATCGTGTTGTGTGACACTACCACCGTGCTAAATGGGATAGATTCAGAACAGATCTAGAAGCTCAAAACTGGGCATCCATGAGGCGCTGTGGGCCATCAGCAGCAGCAGAATTGTATTCCACCACAATCTGTAACCTCATGGCCTGGCATATCCCTCTCTACCTTTACCATCAAGCCAGGGGACCAACCCTGGTTCAATAAGGAGTGTAGAAGAGCATGCCAGGAGCAGCACTAGGCGTACCTAAAAATGAGCTGCAACACAGAACTACATGCATGTTAAAAAGTGGAAGCGGCATGCTATAGACGGGGCTAAGCGATCTCTCAATCAACGGATCAGATCAAAGCTCTGCAGTTCTGCCACACTCAGTAGTGAATGGTGGTGGAGCATTAAACAACTAACTGGAGGAGGAGGCTACAAGAATATCCTGATCCTCAATGATGGTGGAGCCCAGCACGTGAGTGCAAAAGACAAGGCTGAAGCATTTGCAACCATCTTCAGCCAGAAGTGGCGAGTAGGTGATCCATATCGGTCTCCTGAAGTCCCCACCATCACAGAAGCCAGTCTTCAGCCAATTCGATTCACTCCACGTGATGTCAAGAAATGGCTGCGTGCACTGGATACAGCAAAGACTATGGGCCCTGACAACATCCCAGCTATCGTGCTGAAGACTTATGCTCCAGAACTAGCCGTGCCTCTAGCCAAGCTGTTCCAGTACAGCTACAACACTGGCATCTGTCTGACAATGTGGAAAACTGCCCAGGTATGTCCTGTCCATAAAAAGCAGGACAAATCCAACCATGCCAATTACTGCCCCATCAGTCTACTCTCAATCATCAGCAAAGTGATGGAAGGTGTCATCCACAGTGCTATCAAGCGGCACTTACTCACCAAAAATCTGATCGCTGATGCCCAGTTTGGGTTCCGCCAAGACCACTCGGCTCCCGACCTCATTACTGCTTTGGTCCAAACATGGAGAAAGGAGCTGAATTCGAGGTGAGGTGAGAGTGACTGCCCTTGACATCAAGGCAGCATTTGACCGAGTGTGGCATCAAGGAGCCCTAGTAAAATTGAAGTCAATGGGAATCGGGGTGAAAACGCTCCACTGGCTGGAGTCATGCCTAGCACAAAGGAAGATGGTTGTGGTGGTTGAAGGTCAATCATCACAGCCCCAGGACATCGCTGCAGGAATTCCTCAGGCCAGTGTCCTGGGTCCAACCATCTTCAGCTGCTTCATCAATGACCTTCCTGCCAACATAAGGTCAGAAATGGGGATGTTCGCTGATGATTGTACAGTGTACAGTGTTCAGCGCCATTCACAACTCCTCAGATAATGAAGCAGTCCATGCCCGCATGCAACAAGACTTGGATGACGTTCAGGCTTGGGCTGATAAGTGGCAGGTAACATTCGCGCCACAAGTGCCAGGCAATGACTATCTCCAACAAGCGAGAGTCCAACCACATTCAACGACATTACCATTGCCGAATCCCCCACCATCATCATCCCGGGGGGGGTCACCATTGACCAGAAACTTAATTGGACCAGCCACGTAAATACTGTGGCAACAAGAACAGATCAGACGCTAGGTATTCAGCGGCGAGTGTCTCACCTCCTGACTTCCCCAAAACCTTTCCACCATCTACAAGGCACAAGTAAGGAGTATGATGGAATACTCTCCACTTGCCTAGATGAGTGCAGCTCCAACAACACTCAAGAAGCTCGACACCATCCAGGACAACGCAGCCCACTTGATTGGCACCACATCCACCACCTTAAACATTCACTCCCTCCACCACCGGTGTAGATGGTACACACTGCAGCCACAGTACAAGATGCTCTGCAGCAACTCGCCACGGCTTCTTCGGCAGCCCCTCCCAAACCCGCGACCTCTTCCACCTAGGACAAGGACAGCAGGCGCATGGGAACACCACCACCTCCAAGTTCCCCTCCAAGTCGCACAACATCCTGACATAGAAGTATATCGCCGATCCTTCATCGTCGCTGGGTCAAAATCCTGGAAGTCCCTACCTAACGGCACTGTGGGAGTACCTTCACCACACGGACTGCAGCTGTTAAAGAAGGCGGCTCACCACCTTCTCGAGGGCAATTAGGGATGGGCAATAAATGCTGGCCTTGCCAGCGATGCCCACATCCCATAAATGAATTTTATCTGTGATTTGAGATGATTGGAGTAGAGAGGCTACGTGAGATGGCAAGGTTGAGGGAGTGCCCGTGAATATGGGTAGGAGAGCTTATATGGAGGAAGAGGTTAACGGAGTACAGGGCAGTGAATTCAGAGGAGGTAGGGCAAGGTGAGTTGAGATGGAGGTTGAAATCACTGAGGATGAGAAGTTGCTTGGTGCAGAGACTGAGGGAGGAAAGCAGTGAGGATAACTGGTTGCAAAACTTGGTTGGGTGGTAGAGAACAAAAATTTTGAGGCAAGAGGGGTGGAACAAGGGGAGGTGGTCATAGTAAGAGAGGATGCTAGAGGATTAGGGGGTAGACTAAAGTGTGATTTGGTGATGAGGGCCAGGCCGCTAGTGTGGTTTAGGCGGCACAGATGGTGGAAAGTATAGCCAGGCAGGGAGGCTTCAATAAGGGGGGGGAAGGTGTCATTACCCCTACAATCTGTAACCTCGTAATCCGGCATATCCCTTCCTCCTCTACTATCAAGCCAGATGACCAACCCTCATTCAATGAGGAGTGTAGAAGAGTATGCCAGGAGCAGTACCCGGCATACTTGAAAATGAAGTGCTAACCTAGTGAAGCTACAACACATGACTACATGCATGCTAAACAGTGGAAGAAGCATGCTACACAGAGAGCTATGTGATCCCACCGCAACGGATCAAGTCAAAGCTCTGCAGTCCCGCCACATCCACTCCTGAATAGTGGTGGGCAACTAACAGGAGGAGGGGAGGAAGCTCCGTGGAAATCTTCATCCAATGATGGAGGAGCCCAGCATGTGAATGCAAAAGACAAGGCTGAAGTGTTCCCAACTATCTTCAGCCAGAAGTGTCGAGTGGATGATCCTTCTCGGCCTCCTTCTGAGGTCCAATTCGATTCACTCCACGTGACATCAAGAAATGACCAAGTACCCTGGACTCCGCAACGGCTACAGGCCCTGACAATATCCCGGCTGTTATGATCTGTGCTCCAGAACTGACCAGAAACTCAACTGGACCAGCCACACAAATGCCATGGTTGCTAGAGCAGGTCAGAGGCTGGGTATTCTGTGACGATTAGCTCACCTCTTGACTCCCCTAAACCTTGCTACCATCTACATTTAATAAGTCAGGAGTGTGATGGAATACTTTCCACTTGCCTGGATGGGTGCAGCTTCAATAACACTCGAAGTTTGATGGTATCGAGGATAAAGTGTCCGCTTGATTGGCACACCATCCTCTGACTTAAACACCCATTTCCTCCACCATTGGTGTACTGTAGCTGCAGTGTATTATCTACAGGATAGACTGCAGCAACTTACCAAGGCTTCTTCGGCAGTCCCAACCCCCCGATCTCACCCCTCACCTAGAAGGACAAGGGCAGCTGGTGCAGTGGAACACCATCCAGACTTGGGCATATATCGCTGTTCCTTCATTGTTGACACGGTCAAAATCTTGGAACATCCTACCTAACAGCATTGTGGGAGCACCTTCACCACACAGACTGCAGCGGTTCAAGAGAACAACACACCACCACCTTTTTCAAGGGCAACCAAGGATGCGCAATGAATGTCTGCCTTGCCAGCAATGCCCACATCCTGGGAATTAATTTTTAAAAAGTACAATTCTGTGATCAGTGAGTTGGAAAAAATACCGTTTAGTATATATGCACTATTTTGGTGGTTATAGGAATTGTACTGCAGTAATCAATTGCCATAGCTATTTCTTGTGGGTTAAATAGTATTTGTTCCCCTACCCAAAGAGGCGACACAATTGATACCTGCTTGTGTTTTCAGAACCTCTATGGAATGCTAAAATTAATGGGACAACAGCTGTGTGCCAAGAATGTTAATGACCTTGATGTAATGATATTATGTAGGCGGGCCACTGAACTCATTGGTTGGTCAAAGTCAAATGTTTGGATAGACCTTCTTAAAGGTTTGGGGAATTCATCATAATTATTTGAAATTTGAGTGCTGAAATAATCTAGGTTAAGAAGACTTCAAAAAAAAATAAAAAAATAAATAAAAATTAAAAAAAATTGTTGCCATCTAATTTCATGAGGGCTCAACTTTCACTTACAAGGAAATATTTGGTGTAGCTGTTGAAAGTCAATGAACTGTTTTATATATTTCTTAAGAAATTCAAGGTAAAGTGAAGCCAAAATGGATAAATAAGGATGTTCATAGAGAAATTAATGAAGTGGTTTCAATATTATAAAAGGTTAAGTTGGCAAGAAAGTTAGAACAGGAATAAAAAGCAGTTGAGGATAACTAAAGCCAGAATTAGGAATGTTAAATTAAAATAAAAGGATAATGGACAATTACAGTTGTGATGCCAAGGCTTTCCTCAGTTATATTAGAAGTCACAACAGTTGAACATGGCGGCTGTAACAGTGGTTTGTAAGGGTGCTCCTCAGCTATCATAGCACTAGGGATGTATCCTGAGTTTCTTCGGCAGAGCTGTTTTGTTTAAAGGGGAGGCTGGGATCTCACAACACTGGGGAGAGGGCTGGCTTGCTGATGAGAACTGTTGGACCAGATCAATCCTTCGGATGAAATGCCACCGTCAATTAATCCCATCCACTCCAGCCAGTATGGTGACCGCAAAGAACACTAATGATATCAACATCGATCCACCCCGCAGCTCCGGTCAATTTCAACGAGCTATCACTATTCCTCTTGTGAAGGCTAGACAGTAGAGACTGTTGCTGAAAGACATGCTCCACAGTCTTGGGCTGCCTCACTGTCAAATCGCCCCAAGGGCCTTATCTTACTGCCTGTTGGAGCAACGGTGTATGGAACTGACTTTAGATCTACTGGCAGTCACATCTAGGGAATTAATTACTTTTCAATTGTATAATTTACTGGTCTTTAAAATTAATAGGAAACTAATCTTGTCAACCTCCTTCCAGTCCCCCTCGTCGCTCCCAGCTCTGACCCTGTGGACTCTGCCAGTGGATATGCTATTAGTGCCCCTCTTTGCTTCTCCCTCCAGAATGTACGTTCACTTGTGAACAAGGCTCTTGCCATCCATGAGCTTATTGTGGATGATCACATTGACATGGTCTTGGCAGAGACATGGCTGATGGGTGATAACATCTTTCTCCTTAATGAAGCTTCCCCGCCTGGCTATAATTTTCACCACTTGCTCCGCTCGCTACTCCCATCGTAACTATCGCTGATCAGCCAATCTCTGATAATTTCTTTGTATCGCTCCCTATCCATATACCCCTTCCCCCCCCCAACCCCACTTCTTTCTGTGTCCGCCCCTGGAAAAAAAAACTCCCTCAACTCACTACTGCACTTTCAAAATCCCAATTATCTAGCTTTTGGCCCACAATTCAGCATGACATTTCCGCAGCTGCTAAATCACACCTGCTCCAACACCTTTGATGCCCTTGTCCCCATTAAAACCATTACTCCCTATCACCCATGTATATTCCTCATCTCCGCTCCCTTAAGTCCAAGGGATGCAGATTTGAACGTCTTTGGCAGACAACTGGTTTAACCATCCCTTGGCAGATCTGGTTGGACCACATAAACCATTATCTTCGCTAAAACTGCTCACTATTCAAAGATCAACCAGGAATGCAAAGATAGCCCCAGGCTTCTCTCTTCCACCACAAACTGTCTGTCTTAAACCACCCTCCCCTGCCTCCCCCACTCATCTCCAACAGCAAGTGCGAGGAGCTCGTGGACTTTTTTGTCACAAAGATGGAGACCATCTGTTAAGCTGCCTCTGCCGCCTTCCTCCCTTCCCCATGCCAACCAGGCCAAATTTCCCCTAATGTTCTCAGCTGCCCTAGCCCTGAACTCACATCTTTAGATTCTATACCATCTCCTGCCTTGCTCTCGCTGAGCTCATCTTGTCCATGAGACCCACATCCTGCTCCCTTGATCCTATTCCGACCAAGCTGTTGACCTCCCAACTTCCCTTCCTGGGCCCCACGTTAACTGATATTGTTAACGGTTCCCTCTCCTCGGGTACTGTTTCCTCCCCATGCCCCTTAAAATCTGCCTTCATCACCCCTCTCCATGGGGCGTTTTACTACGTTAAAGGTGCTGTATAAATACAACTTGTTGATGATGATCACAGTATTACAGGATAGGCAAAAAATATAAAAACAGCAAGAGTTTCTACAGCTATGTAAAAAGAAAAAGGGTGGCTAAAGTGAACGTTGGTCCCTTAGAGGATGGGACTGGAAAACTAGTGGTGGGGAACATGGAGATGGCAAAGACGCTGAACAAATATTTTGTATCGGTCTTTACAGTAGAGGACACTAACAATATCCCAACACTGGACAAATGGGGCAATGGGGGGGGAGGAGCTAAACACGATTAAAATCACTAAGGAGATGGT
This sequence comes from Somniosus microcephalus, assembly GCF_052327205.1. Taxonomy (NCBI): domain Eukaryota; kingdom Metazoa; phylum Chordata; class Chondrichthyes; order Squaliformes; family Somniosidae; genus Somniosus; species Somniosus microcephalus. Next base: position 95,279,211 of record NC_140989.1, on the reverse strand, counting down.
ACTTAGTAAAATAATGGGACTTAAGGCGGATAAATCCCCTGGACCTGATGGCCTACATCCTAGGGTCTTGAGAGAAGTGGCGGTAGGGATTTTCCAGAACTCCCTGGACTCGGGAAAGGTCCCAGCAGATTGGAAAACTGCTAATGTAACACCCGTTTTTAAGAAGGGAAGTAGGCAAAAAGCTGGAAACTATAGACCAGTTAGCCTAACATCTGTGGTTGGCAAAATGTTGGAGTCCATTATTAAGGAAACCGTAACAGAGCATTTGGATAAACATAATTTAATAGGACAGAGTCAGCATGGTTTTACGAAGGGGAAGTCATGTTTGACAAATTTGCTCGAATTCTTTGAGGATGTAACATATACAGGGTGGATAAAGGGGAACCAGTGGATGATGTGTATTTGGACTTCCAAAAGGCATTTGACAAGGTTCCACACAAGATTACTGATCAAGATAAAAAATCATGGGATTGGGGGTAATATACTGGCATGGGTGGAAGATTGGCTATCTAACAGAAAACAAAGAGTTGGGCTAAATGGTTCGTTCTCGGGCTGGCAATCAGTAACTAGTGGTGTTCCGCAGGGGTCCGTGCTGGGACCCCAACTCTTTACAATCTATATTAACGATTTGGAGGAAGGGACCGAGTGCAACATATCCAAGTTTGCCGACGATACAAAGATGGGAGGGAAAGCAGTGAGTGAGGAGGACATAAAAAACCTGCAAAAGGACATACAGGCTAAGTGAGTGGGCAGAGATTTGGCAGATGCAATATAATGTTGGAAAGTTTGGCAGAAAAAAATCAAAGAGCAAGTTATTATCTAAATGGAGAGAAACTGCAAAGTGCTACAGTACAAAGGGATCTGGGGGTCCTGGTGCATGAAACACAAAAAGTTAGTATGCAGGTGATCAGGAAGGCCAATGGAATCTTGGCTTTTATTACAAGGGGGATGGAGTATAAAAACAGGGAAGTCTTGCTGCAGTTATACAGGGTATTGATGAGGCCACACCTGGAATACTGCGTGCAGTTTTGGTTTCCATATTTAAGAAAAGATATACTTGCTCTCGAGGCGGTTCAGAGAAGGTTCACTCGGTTGATTCCGGAGATGAGGGGGTTGACGTATGAGGAAAGGTTGAGTAGGTTGGGACTCTACTCATTGGAGTTCAGAAGAATGAGAGGCGATCTTATCGAAACATATAAGATTGTGAGGGGGCTTGATCGGGTGGATGCGGGGAGGATGTTTCCACTGATGGGTGAGACTAGAACTAGGGGGCATAATCTTAGAATAAGGGGCTGCCCTTTCAAAACTGAGATGAGGAGAAACTTCTTCACTCAGAGGGTAGTAAATCTATGGAATTTGCTATCCCAGAGAGCTTTGGAAGCTGCAACATTAAATAAATTTAAAATGGAGATAGACAGTTTCCTAGCAGATAAGGGAATTAGGGGTTACGGGGAGAGGGCAGGGAAGTGGACGTGAGTCTAGATTCAGATCAGCCATGATCCTATTGAATGGCGGAGCAGGCCCGAGGGGCCATATGGCCTACTCCTGCTCCTATTTCTTGTGTGTAGCTAAAAGTTTTTATTAGAAGTAATTGTGGTTTAGCCAAGAATGTGCTTCAGGGCTGATGGTGCCATTGCAATTTACCCCAGAATGCTTAGGGAAATGTGGGGACTGTACGTGAGCCACTGGCTTAAGTATTCAATACTTTGAGATACAGATTAGTTCCTGTGGATTGGAGGGTGGCTCATGTCCCATTATTTGAGAAAGGGAAGAAATTGGACCCTGGAAATTGTAGGCCAGTGCTTCAACTTAGTTAGTAGAAACTACTTGAAATGGGGGTGATTTTGGCAGAGCAGCTGTGCTGCCTGCTCAAAGCCAGCGTTTGGAGACCCTTACCATTTTTGGGTATGGGCCGAATTTGAATGCGAGCTGAGCACCCTGCTGCAGCTTGCTAGTTGAGAGCAGCAGCAAATTGGCTGGTTCCCATGCCGAGCTGCTCATCAGGACAGGTCTTCGGGAGGAAAGACCTAATCTCAAGGTGGCGAGCACAGGTTGGCAACAGGCTGTATTATTTTTGCAGCGCACTCCTGCTCCTCCCAGCCCCATAAACATTTCTGGATCTTTTCTTGAGCGACCACCGGTGGTCCCTTCAGGGACAGCTGCCTAGGCTGCTCGTTGCCTAGTTTAAAAATGGGTAGAACGTGTGGAGTGCACAGTCCACCCATTTATACCTGAAAAATGCAAGTGGGGCTGTATAACTGGCGAGGACATCGATTTCCATATTTAAGCCCAAAACACGCACGCATGCTGCTTGCCCATGCACAATCCCAACTGAACATTGAATCAAACAGGCCTTGCTTGTCAATGGGGTGGTCGAGGTGCCAACCGCCACCCCCCCCCCCCCCCCCCCCCCCCCCCCGATACTTTCAACTGCTGGCCACTTGTTTTTCAAGTGAGAAACCAGTGGCTGACAGTGAATATTGATCCCATTGTCTTTTACTTCCTTCATTGAAGCTCTCAGCATTTCTCAAAAGCTTGGGCTTGACCATGATATTTTTGCCCAGAGCTGTGGTTCTCTTGGCTGATTTTTTGATTGTGTAACATACCTAATTTTCCAAGATGCATCAATACTGTTCAATTGACTGTAGTGATAAAATATTCAGCTTACAGAAGTTTCTGGTCTGTTCTTCAAAATTATTTGGAAAAAAAACCTCAAGGACAAATTTCAAAAGTTTTAGTCAAGTAAAGTTTATATTGAGCGTTTTTAAGTGGTTGTATTTTTGTGTCTAGTATCCTTATGATGAAGGTAAATCTGCCTGCCACAGTAACATTTGCCAATTATCTTTCATACAAGTCTGTTTACATTTATTTGTTGAGTTTGGATCCTAAGTTTGCTACCATTGGCATTTAAAACCCTGCATAGTGTTTTTTTTACCTGGGGGAAGGGGTGATGACTGACTTCATTAATGTAATGGTATTAGCAGATCTCTTATGTCGTTGCTTAGAATGAGTTGGAGTTATTTTAATACAATAGGGATGTTATGCCAAGTAACTTTCAATGTATTATGATTAGATAAGTCAAATTGTATTTGATGTAATAAAGACTCACTACGCACTTGGTTGTACATAAAGCAAGGCTTTAATTGACTTGTAACAAAACATGGAGGTCTAGTTAGTAGTCACTAGCTTCCTGTTTCCAGATTGTTTCTGGCCAAGTTGGGCCCATGCCTGAGTATTTATACTCCTCGGACGGCGCCCTCAGCTGGCTGTTCAGTAGTACTTCCTGAGTTACTTCTTGTAGAAGTTGTGATTTATGACATTCTTCCTCCCTAAAAGGTTTAAAGTCCAGTCTTCCTTTTTAACGGACTAGGTGGACCAAAAATAGCCGTAGTCATTTAGCTTTCTACTTGTGACTGGAAGGCACGTCTCCCCGGACCGTGTCCTGGTCCCTGGGTCGCTTGGCCCGTACCGGTAAGTCGGTAGAGTCCGTGTCGTCTTGATCGTCCTGTGGAGGCCTGGGAATATCATGACTCCGGGTGCGGGTCCCCACAGGCGTAGAGCTGGCCTCATCCTGGGTCGTAGCTGGAGATTGTCCGGCGTCCTGATTTCGGGTGGCCTGAGTTGATCCGGTAGCACTGCCGGCAGATCCCTCGATGTCTCGGGTTGGGCGTCATCTTCATAGGGGTGCGGAGTGTTGACATCGTCGTGGGATCCTTCATCATTCGGGCCCGTGTGACCGGTTGGGCAGGGAGCCAGATCTCTGAGCGAGACGGTGGACTCCCGGCCATCGGGGTACCGCACGTGCGCATACGTGGGGTTTACCTCCGTTAACTCCACCTCGTCAACGAGAGGGTCGTTCTTGGCAGACCGGACGAACCTCCGGAGTAGCACAGGGCCTGGAGCCACCAATCATGACAGATGTCCCGTGTGTAGAGCGATGCCGGAACTTGAAGAATCGCTCATGAGGTGTGACATTAGTGGATGTGGAGAGAAGAGACCTGATAGAGTGTAACACGTCGGGGAGCACAGTTTCCCACTGCTGGTCTGGTAGGTTGTGTGACCTCCGTGCCAGACGGACAGCGTTCCAGATGATGGCATTGTATCGTTCAACCTGTCCATTGCCGATTGGATGATATGGTGTTCTTACTCGAGGCGATTCCCCGTTGGGAGAGAGAACTTTTAAGTTCACTCGACATAAAGGAGGGACCCCGATCTGGGTGGATAAAATTGGCCGTCCCGCAAAGGGAAAAGACCTGATTGAGGCATTTAATTACCGTAGAGGTAAGCATATTGGGACAGGGGAAGGCAAAGGGAAAGCGTGAATACTCATCTACCATCGTAAGTAGGTAGGTTTTCTGCGCCGACGAAGGCAATGGCCCTTTAAAGTCTATGCTGAGCCTCTGCATAGGCTGCATTGCATGTATGAGTAAGTCATCTGATGGGCGGAAGAATTGTGGTTTCATTTCTGCACAAATCCTACAGGAGGAGCATGTTTTCTTTACGTCCTCCGTTGAGAGTGTGCGCTCAAAATCTACCAAAGTGCAACATATGGGTAACGCCAGGATGGCATAAGTCCATATGCAGATCCGCCAGAGTCGACATTGACATTGAAGAGCAAAATGCCTGTGTGGAAGTATCTGGGGCCACATTCCGTTTGCCGGGTCGGTAACGGATAGTATATCCAAAGGCGGCCAGCTCCATTCTCCAGAGTTGAATTTTATTATTTTTGATTTTCGTGCGCTTCCGGTTATCCAACATGAAGGCCACGGAGCGCTGGTCAGTTATGAGCGTGAAATGACGCCAAGCAAGAAAATGACTCCATTGGCGTACAGCCTCGATGATGGCTGTAGCCTCCTTCTCAACGGGGGGTAATGGAGGTCGCTACCCTGTAAGGTTCTGGATAGGAGTGCCACGGGTCGACCACCTTGATTTCAAGGTAGCCGAGATCGCCACCTCCGATGCATCGCATTCGACCACAAAAGGAAGGTTTTAGTCAATGGAGCGAAGCGTGGCTTTCTCCAGCTGTCGTTTGAGGAGGTTGAAGGCAGAAATAGCCGTTGCTTCCAATGGATAAGACTTTGCATGAAGCAGGGGCTGTATTTTATCGGAGAAGTGAGGTATCCACTTTGCGTAATAAGCAAACATGCCAAGTGCCCGACGAAGAGAGCCGAGATTTGTAGGGGGAGGGAGCTCCTCAAGTGGACGAAGTCGCTCTGGGTCCGGTTTAATAACACTGTTGCCCACCCAGTAGCCGAGAATGTTCACTGGCACCGATTTGGATTCGTTTAACGTTAAGTGGCGACGACTGAGAATGTCAAAGAATCTCTGAAGATTGGCATCATGCTCCTTTTGATCATGGCTGGCAATAGTGATATTGTCTAAATACGGAAAGGTATCCGTCAAGTTCTCTTGCCGGACTAGGCCATCCATTGCCCGTTGGAAGACGACCACCCATTGGTGACCCCAAATGGCAGGCGACAAAACTGATAAAGCCGACCATTGGCCTCAAAGGCCGTATTCTTTTTGTCAAGTCTTTCAGCGGTACCTGATGGTACGCGCTCTTTAAATCGAAGGTTGAAAATACCTTGTATTTGGCAAGGTTGTTGACCATGTCATCTATGCGTGGTAGCAGGTAGGCATCCAGATCAGTATATTGATTAATAGTCTGCGAATAATCAATACACAGACGTTTATGTTGTTGTTTTAAAGGGTTTTTCACAATGATGACTTGAGCCCGCCAGGGAGATGAACACGGCTCGATAATACCGTTGGCTAAAAGGCGAGAGATTTCTGCCTCGATAAATGCTCGGTCGTCTTGGCTAAAGCGCCGCGATTTGGTGGCTCTGGGTTTACAGCGGGGGGAGAGATTGGCAAACCGGGAGGGCTCACAGAGCAAGGCCGCCAAGAGCGCACAAAACGGCACCTTCGAAATGGTAAGCTCCGGCTTCGACCCTCCAAACTCAAAAGTGAGTCTTTTATGCTGCTTCTGGAAGTCCTGTCCCAGAAGCACATCGCTACATAAGTTTTCGAGTACTCCGAGCCGGATGGAGGGATACGTGCGACCATTGAGGATGAGGTTGACAAGACAGAAGCCAGAAGAATTGGTGGTCAGAGTCGTCGGAGCCATTGCAATCTCCCTGTCCGAGGGATAAATGCTCAGTTTTAACCTGCTGACAGCCTGCTTACTAATGAAGCTGTCAGAGCTGCAGGAGTCGATTAGAGTGTGCCCATTTACTGAAACCTTTGTGGCTGCATGGGACAAACTTTGGGGAAAAACAGCTGTGATGGGAGGAGGGGTAATTTTTCCTTCGGCAGCTGTAGCCTTAGCAGTGGTTCTTGGGGGAGGAACAGCTCCATAGATAGCAGCTGTGAAGCTAACAGGAGCTCTCGGCTGGTATACTTTAGAGGAGCTACCTTTCTTGTTAGCAGAGGCCCGTGACTGGCATACCTTGGAAAAGTGTCCTTTCTTGCTGCAATGATTGCAGGTCGCATTACAAGCCGGGCAAAATTTTCTGTAATGGAACGTACCTCCACAGAAGAAACACTTTCTTCCTGATTTGCCAGGATGCTGCTAGGGCGGGGTCGTCATCAGCAAAGGCCTCTAGGGTAGTCTCATCATCAGCAGGGGCATCCACCCGAGACCTATCGAAAGACTTATTAAAGGTGATAGCTGCCGCCCGTGCACGTGGTGGGAGATAAGTGTCTGCATTCTTCTTGGCCAAGTCCAGGGAACACGCCTGGTCATAAAACCCTCAATTTACGGGCTGCTTATTTTCCAGCAGGCGCTGACGCATAAAAGGGGACGCAATCCCATTGATAAAGGAATCGCGGATTAGTTCCTCTTGATACTGTTCAGCTGTAACCGCTTTAAGGTTACAATCTTTGCTGAGCCTGCGAAGTTTCTGGAGGAATTCATCGAGTGATTCCCCAGGCTGCTGCCGAGTTGTAGCCAGTAGGTGTCGAGCAAAGATTTCATTCGGGGACTTGACATATAGCTGCTGTAAAATTTGGATAGCAGCGTCGTAGTCTATACAGTCCTCAATATAATCATACTCGAGGGGATATGTAGTTAATAAGCATTCGTAACTTATTAAGGGCATCCGCCCCACATTCTTCAAGAAAGTTGCTAAAGGTACGAAACCAATGCTTCCATACCTTCGCTGCCGCAGGTGCATTCGGGTCCAGGTTGAAACGAGCGGGTCTAAGGAGTTTTTCCATGATGGATCAGTTTCTTGCCCAAGTCCCTTTCTGCGGTTTGAGTTGCAGCTGGTTGTTCTGAATCACCCAAGGCGTGGAGACGATAACAAGTCGATTAAATTGACGTAATAAAGACTCACTGTGCACTTGGTTGTACATAAAGCAAGGCTTTAATCGACTTGTAACAAACCATGGAGGTCTAGTTAGTAGTCACTAGCTTCCTGTTTCCAGATTCTCTGGCCAAGTTGGGCCCACGCCCGAGTATTTATACTCCTCGGACGGCGCACTCAGCTGGCCGTTCAGTAGTACTTCCTGAGTTACTTCTTGTAGAAGTTGCGATTTGCGAGTGCTAGCTGGGGGGAGCCCGTCGTTGCCGAGGCTTTTTCGAGGGCATGTTGTTGTTGGAAGAGAGAGAGGGAGCGACTGGGGGGGAAGAGAGAGAGGGGAAGAGAGAGAGGGGAAGAGAGAGAGGGAGGGGGGGGGGGGGAAGAGAGAGAGGGAGAGGGGGGGGGGGAAGAGAGAGAGAGAGAGGGAGACTGGGGGAGAGAGATGGGGGAGAGAAAGAGAGAGAGAGTAGAGAGACTGGGGAGAGACTGGGGGGGGAGAGAGAGAGACTGGGGAGAGACTGGGGAGAGAGACAGATGGGCGAAGGGAGAGAGAGAGACGGGAGAGAGACTGGGGGTGGGGGGGGAGAGAGAGACTGAGGGGAGAGAGATGGGGAGAGAGAGACTTGGGGGAGAGAGGAGAGAGACTGGGGGGAGAGGGAGAGAGTTGGGGAGAGAGACTGGGGGAGAGAGACTGCGGAGAGCGAGACGGGGGGGGGAGAGAGATTGGGAGTGAGAGAGAGATTGGGAGTGAGAGAGAGAGAGAGATTGGGAGTGTGAGAGAGATTGGGAGTGTGAGCGAGAGAGAGAGATTGGGAGTGTGAGCGAGAGAGAGAGATTGGGAGTGTGAGCGAGAGAGAGATTGGGAGTGTGAGCGAGAGATTGGGAGTGTGAGCGAGAGAGAGAGATTGGGAGTGTGAGCGAGAGAGAGAGAGATTGGGAGTGTGAGCGAGAGAGAGAGATTGGGAGTGTCAGAGAGAGATTGGGAGTGTCAGAGAGAGAGAGATTGGGAGTGTGAGAGAGATTGGGAGTGTCAGAGAGAGAGATTGGGAGTGTTTCAGTGAAGCAACCACTAACACTACTAACAATAACCAGCCCCAGGACAGTGACATCGTAGCGCAGAGAATTCGACCCAACACAATTGTCACTAAACAAAAGGAAAAATACCTGTCATATTGGGCAGAAACAACAAAAACCCAAAGCAAACTCAACTGCTACTTGGCCCTAAACAGACAATACAACATGGCTGAGTACCTGACCATGGTAAAGGATAACAAACTGAGAAAAACCTTGACAAGGTACAGACTTAGCGAACATAGCCTAGCGATCGAAAAAGGCAGAACAGGCTGCCAAGAGAGGACAGGATATGCTCTCACTGCAGTCAGGGAGTAGTGGAGACAGAGATGCACTTCCTCACAGCCTGTGGAAAATATCAGGGCATCAGGGAGAATTGCTACCAAAAATTCTCACAAATATGCCCTGAATTCAGAAATTTGAATGACGACCAAAAACTCCCATACCTACTGGGGAGAAGAGAAGCTGTGTAGCACTGGCGGCACACTATGTTACAGCTTGCCATGAACAGAGGGACAACCAGTAAGCCTAAGAAAAGATTATATATAAATAATGCGAATGTATATTTATACACTCTCAGGGATATACCTGTTTATACACTGTATGAATAGAACTGCGATTATGTGTTCAACCATAAATGTATTTTGATGCTTTGGCAACATAAGATGTACCTTATCATGCCAATAAAGCGATTTGAATTTGAATTGAATTTGAGAGAGAGCGACTGGGGTGAAGAGAGAGAGAGTGACTGGGGGGGAAGAGAGAGAGCGACCCCCCCCCCCCCCCCCCCAGTCGCGCGCTCTCTTTCTCTCCCCCCCCCCCCCCCCCCAGTCGCGCTCTCTCTTTCCCCCCCCCCCCCCCCCCAGTCGCGCTCTCCCCCCCCCCCCCCAGTTTGCTCACAGTAGTGTCCAGATTAATCTTTAATTCCTGCAGACCAAAAGCCTAGACGCAGTGGCGGGCCGTGCCGGCGTCAAGGCGGCTTCGCAACTGGCGGCCTCTTCTCTCCGAGCCCCGGCCGAGACGCGCTCTCCGAGCCCCGCCCCCCCCCCCCCCCCCCCGGCACAGAGCCGCGCTCTCTGAGCCCCGCCCCCCCCGGCTGTAATCAGTGCGGGCGGCGCGAGGCGGCCTGGCAGCCGTTAGCGAGCGGGAAACTTCGGGCGGCCCGCCCGCGCTACGGCCCGACACTGAAACCTGAGAGGGGGAAGTAGAGAGGGAAGAGGAGAGAGAGGGAAGAGGAGAGAGAGGGAAGAGGAGAGAGAGGGAAGAGGAGAGAGAGGGAAGAGGAGAGAGAGGGAAAGTTTTTGATTTTTAAAAACGCCGGTTTGGGGACAGCGGCGGTTAGGGGATCATTTCAGTTCCTCCTGTTGCTAAAGACAATTTAAAACACAAATAAATTGTTATTTAATTCCCTAACACATCATTAAAATATTTACCTTAGTTCCCTAACACAGTGTGTGGGGAAAAAATTGTGAAAAATCAAGATGGCGGCCACTCACCTCGGTTCAGAAGGATAAGGCCCGCCCCCACACGCACCGATTGGTCGACCGGTCAGGTCACCGAAGCGTAGGATTGGTCAATCGTCGAGTCACTCGACACTCAACTGTCGGACGGCACGCGCCAGGAACCCGCCGTCCGATTGGTGGACCTCGACGTCACACGGTCGCTAATGAGCGGAACGCTGAACGTTTTTCAGATACCGCGGGCGGGATTTTTGTGCGGCCGAAACGTTAATACGCCTATGACCGGTCCGGAATCGCAAGCTTTCTTTTGAGGCGACGCGCGCGTCGGTACGCTCTAACTTTCAAACGTATAGAACACAGACAGACAGACAGAAGAGCCGCTTTATATATATATAGATTATTGCATGGTATTCTGGATTTTTACAGGTGATACCTATAAATATTTATTATAGAATAGATGTCCAGTAGTATCGCTTATAGATGGCTGGGGGGAGGGATATCTTTCTTCCTGTAAGTAATTGTGATGATTTTCCTAATGGTGGCAGGGTTGTAAGGCATAATGAATGTGTCATACCATTGATCCATGACATTGCTCCGAATTGAACAGTAATAATTTGAAGGTTATGAAATGATAATGAACAGCTGATTGCTGAGAATTGCTAGACTCTATCATTTTAAGTATAATTTTGAAAGAAGCAGCGGAAGAAATAATGCGAGTTTAAAGAAAAAAAGAATTTTGAGGCACCTGGAAATATTTTATTCATCAAAATTGTTAACCAATTTGTGGGAAGGTGAACTGAATTTGATAGGTAATATGCGTTTGAATAATTGTGCAGAGGGCTCATAACTGGCTGTTTAAGGGAATTTTGGATAACAAGGAGAAACATTTTATTGGTAAAGTGGTCAGTAAATCAAAGTAGCTGTTTCAAGATTAATTCAAGTATTTAATATGGAGCATGTGAGCTATTCAAGAATAAGGAATACTTAGCGATGGGAAGCAAAATTGTAGCAGGGCAAGAGTAAGCAATCATGCGAACATCCCATTCTCTTTAATATGTTTATTGATCTTCAACTCTGTTATTCGTGTCCAAGTGAATGATAAATTAAATGACATAGCAGATCAAGTGGCTGGGTGGGTATCTTTATTTTTCTCAAAATACACTATTTTTGTTTAGTTGGACAGCAATAACAGTTGGGAGATTTTTAAGTTTGGAATGGACTTGCAAAAAAAAAACACAGCAGGGAATACCACCCCAAAAAAAATAGTTGGGAACAAAAACTGAGTAGTGAACCTGGTTTAAAAAAAAAAAGACATTGGGCTGCAAAAAAAAATTGCAGCAGGTCATGGGGGTTTGGGGGGTGGGGGGGCGGTGGGCGAGAACAGCAGGGAACAAAACAAATCCGCAAGTAGCAGGGAACCAAAAAGAGAGAAACGTAATGGGTTGTCAGTTAGACAGCAAGGAACATATCCAGTGAAAGCTGCTGTTGACCCATGACTCAATCTAACTTGGCCATTTACCACCAGCTAAATCAGTTGTGCTGTCAAGCAATGCCTACTCACAAATGCTCAGTTGGGTTCCACCAGAACCATTTAGCTCCAGACCTCATCACTTTTTTATTGATCCAGATGTGAATGTAAGAGCTGACTGCCAGAGGAGAGGTGAGAGTAACTGCTCTCATTAAGGCAGCTTTGTGCCAAGTATGGCACCAAGGAGTCCTAGCAAAACAAGTCAAGGGGAAAGCCCTTGCTGGAATCCTACTTGATGCAAAGGAAGATAGTTGGGGTTGTCTGAGGCCAGTCTTTGCAGTTCCAGGATATTACTGCAGGAGTTCCTCAGGGAAGCGTCCTTGACCCAACTGTCTCTGGCTGTTATATCAATGCCCTTCTCTCCATAAGGTCTGGAGTGGGACTGTTAGCTGACATTTCTGCAGTATTCTTCTCCATTCACAACTTCTCTGATAATTAAGCAGCCCATGCTAACCTGCAGCAGGACCTGGATAACATCCAGGATTGGGCTGACAAGTTTCAGATAACTTTTGTGCCACAAGTCCCAGGTAATAATCATCTGGAACAAAAGAAACCTAGCCATATCCCCTTGATTTCAATTACCTCACCACTATTGACCAGAACCTTAATTGAACTAGCCATATCAAGACTGTAGTTACAAGAGCAGGGCAGAGGCTGGGTAATGTGGAATGAGTGACTCGCCTCTTGACTGCTGAAAGCCTCTCCATCGTCGACAAGTCACCTGGATGGGAGTAGCTGCAGCAACACTGAAGAAGCTCAACAGCATCTAAGACGGCAGTTTGCTTGATTGGCTTCTGGTCATCAGGCTTAATATGCAGTTCATCCATCAATGTACATACTGCCGTCACAGTACGCCAATCTACAGGCTGCACTACAGCAACTTGCCAAGGTTATTTTAACAGTACCTGCCTCCCATGTGACCTCTACTACAACAGCAACAACTTGCATTTATATAGTGCTTTTAATGTAGTAAAACGTCCCAAGGCACTTTACAGGAGCATTATCAAATAAAATTTGACATTGAATCACATAAGGAGATATTGGGGCAGATGACCAAAAGAGGTAGGTTTTAAGGAGTGTCTTAAAGGAAGTAAGAAGGGTAGAGAAGTTTAGGGAGGGAATTCCAGAGCTTATGGCCTCAGCAGCTGAAAGCACGGCCGCCAATGGTAGAGCGATTTAAAAACAGGGATGCGCAAGAGGCCAGAATTGGAGAAGTGCAGATATCTCGGAGCCTTGTAGGACTGGAGGAGGTTAGAGCTGGAGACGGGTGAGAAATTTGAAAACCAGGATGAGCATTTTAAAATCGAGGCATTGTTTAACCGGGAGCCGATGTAGGTCAACAAGCACAGGGATGATGGGTGAACGGGACTTGGTGCGAGTTAGGATACGGGCTGCAGAGTTTTGCATGAGCTCAAGTTTATGGAGGGTGGAAGATGGGAGGCCGGAAAGGAGAGCATTGGAATAGTCAAGTCTAGTGGTAACAAAGGCATGGAGGAGGGTTTCAGCAGCAGATTAGCTGAGGCGATGCCACGGGGGTGCAAATAGGCTGTCTTGGTAATGGTGGGGTTATGTGGTTGGAAGCTCATCCTAGGGTCAAATGACACCAAGGTTGCGAACCGTCTGGTTCAGTCTCGGACAGTTGCCAGGGAAAGGGATGGAGTCAGTGGCTAGGTAATGGAGTTTGTGGTGGGGACCGAAGACTGTGGCCTTGGTCTTCCAGTATTTAGTTGGAGGAAGTTTCTGCTCATCCAGTGCTGGATGTCGGACAAGCAGACTAACAATTTAGAGACAGTGAAGGGGTCGCGAGGTGGTGTTGAGGTAGAGCCGAGTGTCGTCGGCATATATGTGGAACCTGACTTGTGCTTTAGGATGAAGTCACTGAGGGACAACATGTAGATGAGAAATAGGAGGGGGCCAAGGATAGATCCTTGGGGGGGAAACCAGAGGTAATGGTGCAGGAGCAGGAAGAGAAGCCGTTACAGGTGATTGTCTGGCTACAACTGGATATACAAGAATGGAACCAGGCGAGTGCAGTTCCACCCAACTGGACGATGGAGAGGCGTTGGGAGGAGAATGGTGTGGTCAACCGTGTCAAAGGCTTGAGACAGGATGAGGAGGGATAGTTTACCACGGTCACAGTCACATAGGATTTCATTTGTGACTTTGATAATGGCCGTTTCGATACTGTGGCAGGGGCCGAAACCTGATTGGAGAGATTGAAACATGGAGTTCTGGGAAAGATGGGCACAAATTTGGGAGGCGACGACACGTTCAATGACTTTGGAGAGGAAAGGGAGATTGATGGTAGTTTGCAAGGACAGAGGGGCCAAGGGTTGGTTTTTGTGGAGAGGGGTGATGACGGCAGATCTGAAGGGGAGGGAGACTATAGCTGAGGAGAGAGAATAGTTGACAATATCAGCTAACATGGAGGCCAGGAAAAGAAGTAGGGTGGTCAGCAGTTTAGTGGGAATAGGGTCGAGGGAGCAAGAGGTGGGTCTCATGGACAAGATGAGCTTGGAGATGGCATGTGGAGAGATACTCGAGAAAGATGAGAGTTCAGGGCTAAGGCGGGGGAAACCTTAGAGGACGTTTGGCCTGGTGAGCTAGGGGAAGTGAAAGGATTCGCAAATTTCATGTCTCCCCTGAAGATTTACTTCTGGCTTATTGGAGAAACCCTGGCTGGACTGAGTTTAAAATCCAGGGCCCAACAAGATGGCTACGGTCAACCTCATGGCCAAGGCTTGCAAAGTTCAGGTTTGGACTGACAAAGAAGGAATGTTCCAGAAATTAGAAGGCAGACAGGCCTTCTGCATTTATGTATGAGAAGCAAACCGTGACATTCGGGCCTCTGATTAAAACCCATCAAGGCCATTTGCACAGACAATCTACATGTAATAGCTGCATTCAGACCTTCGTTAGCTGACTTCAACACTGTTTGGAAACGATCAACGGGGCATTAAAACTGGAATGGCCCCATCACAAGACCAGTTACACAAAGGAAAACACTTATGGGATGTTTAAAAAACAATTAACCGGCCATCCAGGGCGATGGGCCCAGACCGGTTTCCTTTGTATCATCTTCAACACGTCCAGGTCAGACAAAGAAACAGGCTGACCTGGCGAGTGATAAGGGCTCCCAGAAAGGGGTACAAGTAGTCCCTCGGGAAGCCATATCTCTCTCTCTCTCTCGCCTGGACTCCGTGCCCTGCCTTACCATCAAGAAGATCGACAACGAAGAGCCCGTCCAAGGGAAGCAGGATACCCGCAGTTACATTTTGAATCACTGGGGTATCTCTGCTCTGGGTGGTGAAAACCCTAAAGACATCGGCAGGCAACGGGGCACGGAGCAGGCGTTCTAACATCCGAGACTGGTGAGCATAAACTTTCTGGCCCATCGCAAGACAACTTAGATAGGTGTAAAGGGTGGGAGTTAAGGGGATTGCTAAAATTGTCATTTTAGCCATTTTCCCTCGATGTGTCCATTTCTCCTCCCCCACTAAGTGTAATTGTGTTACATACATAGTGATTCTCTCTGTATAGTGTTTAATTTTCTCTGTTTTTAATAAACATTGGTTTTCCTTGCACCAAACCACTGGTCTCGTTTTGTTTATATCGCTGCTCGTAATAAGTCCGGTGGTCAGAACCAGAGGGGAAGCGATTCGAACCGCACGGGGCTGGAGCAGCTCAGATACGCCTGACTGGCCAGACACAAACCCCAAACCAAAACCCCCTACAGAAATGGCGACCGCAGCAGGACATTGGCAACAGTATGCGATATAACAGATAGTGGTGCGGAGGGAGAAACCGCAATGGAAGAGAGGTTGTCCACTTATGTGTGTAGAAAGGTTAATATCGCCAAGAAATGGGTGGGCACTATGCTAAAGGCCGAGCGTCCCATAGACGCCGCCGCCCAGTGGACGGCGAGTAAACAGCATAAGAGGGCAATTGAAAAGGCAGTCTAGTTAATGTGCTATAAGAAACAGGTCCTAGTGCTGGACAGGGTTGTAGCAGCACAGGCTGCCAAGCTCAAGAAATTGTCCCTAGAAATGCAGGATAAGGTTGCAGCGGAAGAGAACGTGCTAGTGGCGCTTCAGGCTTTAAGCCAAGAAAGAGTGCAGACGGCCAAGGAACACCAGGCAAAAGTAGAGTGTCTGGAGGTCCGGGCCGTCGAGGTGCAATGGGAACATCAGGCAAGGGTAGAGCACCTGGAGTACCAGACCGCTGAAAGTAAAGCCAGCACTAGGCGCAAGATGGAGCACTTAGAATACCAGGTTAGAGAGGCGAGGGGCAGCGAGGTAAGGCTGCAGGACACAATTTGCGACCTTACCCAAAAATTAAAAGAGCAGGAGGAGAAAGTAAAGGCAGCATACAAGCTAGCCTGCGACCGGGGGTTCGAGGAGGCAAATCACGGGCCCTGTAGGGAGGAGACAGAAAGCTTGGGCATGGCCTTGTCGAGGGCGAAGGGGATGATATGCCTCATCAGCCCGAAGGCGGGCCAGTCGGACTTTACCGGCAACCCAAAGCGAACCGTCCCACAGGCAGCACCCAGGACAAAGTTGGCTAGGGAATCAGAGGACCCACGGCTGCCACCCACAGCTCTGTTTTCAGGAGGTCTGGCAGCAAGGGGGGGTGGAGGATGAAGTGGTAGGGGAAGCACAGCAGGCCCCGCTAGATAGGCCAGGACCGGTGTACCCCCTCCGACAACGGAGGTACGGCCCGCCCGTTGATGACGAGGACCCAGGGGCCATCCAAAATCAGTTTGTGGTGCCGCATGGCACCCAACAGCTCAGGGCCATGGTTAATCACATCCCCAAGCTCACCGAAAAGGGAGACCCCTCTCTGCACTTCAGGGCGATAGAACAGGCAACGTGTGTCAGTGACTGCGATGACTCAGAGCAAGCTAAGATGCTGCTGTTTTCTCAGGGTCTGGAGGAGATTACTCCCCAATCTGATGAATGTAAAAAGGGGCAGAAGGATTATGAGGATTTGAGGAATGAGATATTGGAGGCCATGGGACTCCGTGACGGTAGTCCGTTCACCCGGGTAGAAAAAACGGTACAGCTCCCAGGGGAGTCCCCGCAGGCGTTCGCAGACAGGCTGTGGCCAGTCTACCGGCGCGCATGCCCGGGAATGCCAGCGCGGGCATTACTGAACCAAGTCCAATTGATCCACTGTCTGCCCCAAATCCGAGCCCAGGCTGTGGCCTGGTTTGACCCTAGTAGCCCCCAGACCACCAAGGAAACGGTGATCCGCCAGCTCACTATAGCATTTAAAAATGAGGGGTATCGAGACGCCCCAACCCAAGGGAATAGTCCATGAGGTTAAACCTGGGAGCCAGAGTAAGAAAGAGTGGCACGAGGAGGGGAACCGTCCCTCCCAGACTAAGTTAAACTGTTACGGGTGCGGGAAGGATGGCCACTGGCGCAAGGATTGTAAGAATCCCTGGAAGGAGAATAAGGGAAAGAATTCATCAGCCCCAACCCAAAAGGCAGAGCCAGGTATCCCTCCCGCTGCGATCGAGCCACTCTTGGAGTCGATACGATCTTTCTTCCTGACCAACCAGGGGAAAATAGCAGCCACCACCGGCGTGGTGGTTCCCTCGGCCCCCTTTGATGCCCCACAATGACTGGAGCCCGCGCAGCCTGTCCACCTGTGATCTCCGGTATGACTGGTGGAAGAGACCGCTCGTGCAGATGGAGGTGGAAAAAGTTAAAGGGATTTATCTGCTGGATACGGGAGCATCGTGCACCGTGATCCACGCAGCTAACCCCACCACCTCGCCTCTGTCTAGCGGGGTTCCATACGTCCTGTCGGGATTCACAGGCAGGAGCGTTCTCCAAGCTGCGCTCAATCCGGCTCGGCACGCTGCAGACCAAGTGGACGTGCGTCCTGGCGAAGTGGGAGGCGGAGGGAGGAAAGGGGATCCTAGGGGCTGACTTCATCGTGGGCCACGGGATCCTCGTGGATCTCCGCAATCATTGCCTTTGGGGAGCCAACACGGGTAAAGAGGGAGGTGTAGTAGTCATCCCGAGTAAGGAAGGGAAGCGGACCCTGTGTACTGTAAAGCCAAAAGAAGGTTACGACCTCCGGCTCATGGTCAACGGTGTCCTGCGGGAATTTCGAGCATTCGTGCAGGCTAACCTAGCTGCGTTTGTCATGCACCAACAGGACTGCGGAAGGGTCACCGGGTTTGAGGTCATAGTAGACGGGGACCCCATGGCCCGGCCCCAGAAGCAGTATAATTTCCCCAGAGAGGCAGAGCCCGACATGGAGGCAGCCATGTCCTCTTTAGTGCAGCAGAGAGTGTTGAGGCCCATAGCCACCCATGTTAACTCTCCGCTTTGGCCGGTTAGAAAACCGGACAATTCATGGAGAGCCACGGTGGACTATTGGGTGCTCAACAGCAATATCCCCGCGTGCGCCCCCACAGTGGCAGCAGTGGCCGACCTCATCGGGAATATTCCAGCATCCGCGACCACGTTCACGGTGCTGGATATTTCAAATGGGTTTTGGTCCATCCCCTTGAGGGAGGACCAGTATAAGTTTGCTTTCACCTTTAAGGGGCTACAGTATACTTGGAACTGCTTTCCACAAGGCTTCCATAACAGCCCCAGCATCTTCCACCAGGGCGCAGATAGCTTGAAGGAATTTAGTCAGCCCACCCAGTTGCTGCAGTATGTGGATGACCTGCTCTTGTTTACCGACTTAGTCGGGGAGCATGGCCCGCTACTGGCCGAACTGCTGGAGCTGCTAGAGAGTAAGGGGTTCAAAGTCAACCCGAAAAAGGCGCAGATCGGCCAGCGTGAAGTTAAATTCCTGGGCCTAATCGTCCGCGCAGGGGAGAGAGCCATAGACAAGGCTAGGAGGGAAGCGGTCCAAGAATTGCCGGTCCCCAACACTGAGAGGTGTGAGGTCGTTCCTAGGGTTAATGGGGTACTGCAGGGACTTCATTGAAGACTATGCAGCCACAGCAGCCCCTTTGCTCCGACTCCTACACAAAGGAGTGGAGTGGTCTTGGGATGAGGGTTGCCAGGCAGCATTTGTCAAGCTCAAGGGAGACTTGCAGACAGAACCAGCCCTAGGAGCCATAGATGGGGGGAAAAGAGTTCTTCTTGGAGGTAGCGGCCAGCGGGGATAGTCTCAGTGCTGTGCTGCTCCAGGAGCGGCACGGCAGGCTAAGGTCCGTGGTCTACTCCAGAGTACTCACTGATGTGGAGAGGAGCTACTCAATTTGCGAACGGCACCTTTTGGCCACGTATTGGGCTGTGAAAAGATCCTTGATCTTCACAGGCACCTCTCCCATCACCCTCCTCACACACCACACACCCACCCAGATGCTTCTGGACGGGAGGATTAAAGATGGGATAGTCAGTATTGCACGCTGGACCCTCCTCCTCTCGCAGATGGATCTGAAGGTGAGGTGCCTTTGCGAGCCAAAGCTCGCAGCCAATATGGTATATCCTGGAACAGCCCATCAGTGTTCCATAGAAGGGGTATGGGAGGTGAACGTAGGTTTACGGGCCGGGATACATCCCTCAGGCCGCGAAATCTATGTAGACGGTTCCAACATGGTATCTGCTGGCAAACGACTCACGGGTTGTGGAGTTTATGACCCAATGGCAAACATTGCCCTGGCGATCAAGCTCCCCAGCAGCATAAGCGCCCAAGAGGCTGAACTGTCCGCGGTGGTGTATGTGGTTACCCACCCTGAAATCTTCCCCACCCCATACACGATTTGCTCGGACAGCATGTTCACTTGCAACTCGTGTACGGAATACCTGGCCATCTGGTCCAGTCGCGGGTATACCTCCGCCGACGGGAGGCCCTTAACAGTAAAGCCCTTGCTGGAAAAAATCCTGGCAGCTGTGGGGGAGGAAGGCGCGGTCTTCATCCACAAAGTGAAGGCCCATTCCTCCACAGAACCACGCAGCCAGGGTAACCAGCAAGCCGGCATGTTGGCCAAGGAGGGTGCACATGCAGGCACTTTCTGGGACCCGTATGAGTCTGGGCCCGTGGCGGCAGTTAGAGGCAGGGATGGGACCCAAGGGAGCTTAGGAGTAGTGTTAGCCCCGGACCTTAAAACGGTCCAAGCCCAGGACCCTGTCCTGAAAATCGTCATTAGCGCAGTAATGGAGGGTAGGAAGGTAGAAGGCCCTTACGGCGCAGCGGCCCTCTCCATAAGGGAAGGCATGCTTTTCAAAGAACAGTGGGTAGTACCCCAGCAACACCGGAGGGAGTTCCTTCAACTGGCCCACGAGGGTCCGGGAGCGGGACACCCCGGGCCTGAGACCACCTGGCAACAGGCGGGATGGTGGCCAGGACTCTGGGAAGACGTCCGCGAGTTCTGTGCTAGCTGTCTTGTGTGCGCCGCAAATAACCCCGACCCCCACAGAAGGGAAGTGCCCATGGGACATGTTAGGAGGGTAGAGGGACCATGGCAGTCGATCCAGAACGACTACATCGGGCACCTGCCCACCGCCCAGGGAGGCTACAAATACTGCCTCGTCCTGGTAGACGTGTTTTCCAAGTGGGTGGAAGCCTTCCCCTGCAAAACGGCCTCAGCATTAGGGACTGCAAGGATCTTGGTGCGAGAAGTGTTCTCGCGGTGGGGACTACCCCAGTTTGTGGAGTCCGACCAGGGAAGCCACTTCACCGGCCAGGTCATGCAGAACACCCTTATGCTGCTCGGCATCAAGGGGAAGTGGCACGTAGCTCACAATCCACAGTCCTCATGGATTGTGGAGTGCATGAACCGCACCGTTAAGGAAAAGTTGAGGAAGGAGACAGTGAGCTCACCCCAAAAATGGGCGGAGGTCCTGCCTCTAGTTCTCATGGGGATCCGGGCCAGCCAGTCCAAGGGTACAGGGTATTCCCCGCACGAACTCATGACCGGTAGGGTTATAAGGACCCCCACCCATGTCGTAGCTCCAGTTCTTACTGAAGGGCAGCTTTGGGAGATAAATCGGGATAAATTCGCCCGAACACTCCTCGAGCGCCTCAAACAGATCTATGAACAGGCAGTAAGTAACATGGGGAAACAGCACCGGAATAACCGGTTGCTGCTTGAGCCTAGTAAGAGCCAACAGTGGGAGATAGGGGACCAAGTGATGGTGAGGAACTACGCCCAACTGTACATGGGACCCTATAACATAGTCGATAAGGCCAGCCCCATGGTTTACGCAGTAAAAATGCCCCGGCGCACAAAATGGTTCCATGTGAATCAATGTAAGTTGTTTAAGCCGGAGGCAGGGAAACAGGCAGCTGGGATTCAACCCGAGATTAGAAATCCTCAGCCCGCAGCGGGTACAAGCTCACAGGTGGCACAGGCAGGTGCTGTGACTTGTGTTAGGGGAGGAGCCATTCCGCCCACTGTTCAGGACACTCCCCCAATCCTCTGGGATTCAGATGGGAAGGAGCCTGAGCGCGAGAATCCCGCCCCCGACCCAGGTTTGGAACCTGGGGGCGGAGACTCACAGCCTGCTGCAACAGGCGGCGAAAGGTTACCTGCCCTCAGCCCAGGTTTGGGAGGGGAGGGACTCTGGGGAGAAGGCCCCCAGCCAGCGAGGACTGTGACCCGAGCCAAGGGTCCGCTCGCCAGGGTAGCCCCACCAGTAGCACTCCCTAGGAGGTCTCCTCGGCCACCCCAGCCCAGAAAAGTATGGTCACCGGCTCTTCAGTTAAAAAGGGCGGCCTCCCGTGTCGGGGAGAAGCCGAAAGACACAAGTCCCCAGCCAGCAGCCATAAGCTGCGAGGGACCAGAAGTGGAGACCAATCCAGCTTCGCCGCAGGTAGTAGCCTGTAACAGTCCTAACAGAGATTAGGCTGGCTGCTCGGAGACGGGCGGCAGATGTAAAAAGCTTTGTTTAAGTTTGATTTTTAAGTTTATATAGTGTTAAGTTTAGGGTGTTTAATTTAATTCTAATTAAGGTGATGGTTAGTTTTAAGTAATCTGCTCAGAGTGTGTATATTTGAGTCGAGGTCGCAAGACCCGACCATGCTCCACCCAAGCCAGCGAATCTCTAGGGAACCTGGCTGTGTACTTCTATATCTGTTACAGGAAAATTTACGGAATGAAGGGGGGCGTAATCCGACTCGCCCTGATAGGACTGAGCTTCGGAAGGAGAGGTGATGTGGAGGATTCCCACCTCTATGGGTGCTCCGGAGAGACAGCACCGATAGCGATCGAGGGGAGCGGCGAACGGGATGCAGAGGAGAATTTTACCAGTTATGGGAATAGTAGTCAGAATGCCGGTTATGGGTAGGACAGTCCGACCTGCCCTGGTATACAGGGTGGAGAACATTGGAGTCATTCAAGGGTGTGCACACATTCGTTTTGCAGTGGTCCCGTCCTATGTCATAAAGTGGGAGCACGCTATGATGGGTACTGACCTCTTGGGGTGCCGTAGCCGGGGAGCACACATCATCCTGTGTCCCCAGCACTTGAATGCCTATTCGAAACCACAATGCGGGTTCAGAGCTGCTGACGCGAAACCTATAAATTGTACCATGGAAGCCATGGCACAAGGCCATGTTCCCCCACAGGTAGCATATATAGGAGGTGGGACATATTGCGTCACCACAGGAGCATCTCACTACTAGCACGGACAGCACAGCTGGTGCGCGGTGAGTGACAGCAGTTTCTGCTTCAAACCCGAGGCAGAAGTTCAAGTGGCACAAGTACAAATTGTCCCCATTCCTGAACCATCACTGTTCATCTCACTGTGGAGGAGAATTTCACTCACCTCCAGAAATATGTTGCCCATTTCGGTTACCCGATTCCCCCTCTCCCAGAGCACCTTACCAAATTGTTAAAAGCCGTCCTAGTATCGCAAAAGCACTTCTACACTTTGGAACAGAAGACTGTACAGATAGGGGCTGACTTTTTAGATAGCACGACCCCGCCCTGGTGGGACATTTTTGGGAGTATAGAGGTCCCCTCCTGGATTCGAATGGCGTCCCACATCTTAGTAGTCTGCCAGCTAGGGATCGTCCTCTGCCTGGTCTGTGTCCACTGTAGGAGAAAGGGTCCCGGGGTAGAATTTAAAGTAAAAGGGTTGTAGAAGGACCAGTATGCCAGGGTGGAAGAAGAAACACCCAAGTGAGCTTTGTGTAATATCACTGCCGAATGATGGCAGATCCGTTTGTTATTTTAATAAAGCTCGTTTTGCTTTTGCTCGTTATTTTTAATAAATGTTTTTTTCGGCCTGATTATTTTTATTAAAGGTTGGGCATTGAACTTCATTTCAACAATGTCCTAAGTAGTGCAGGGGTGCTGGGCCTCCTCCGTGCTTGGATTATTGTAACAGATAGTAATTTGTTTCTATCGATAGATGCCTGTCGTGCACTTTAGTTTTCTTTAAGTAAGGGGAATGTATGTGTCGAGGGATCGTGGATAGATAAATATAGGGGAAGGTTGTTTGTGGGGGGTCAGAAATTTGCTCACCTTGATTGAATATTAAGCAAGTTTCAGTATCCTAGAGGGGACTGAAAGGATTTGCCAATTTCATGTTTCCTCTGAAGATTTACTTCTGGTTTATTGGAGAAACCCTGGCTGGACTGAGTTTAAAATCCAGGGCTCCAGGGCCCAACAAGATGGCTACGGTCAACCTCCTGGCCAAGGCTTGCAAAGTTCAGGTTTGGACTGACAAAGAAGGAATGTTCCAGAAATTAGAAGGCAGACAAGCCTTCTGCATTTATGTATGAGAAGCAAACAGTGGCATTCGGGCCTTTGATTAAAACCCATCAAGGCCGTTTGCACAGATAATCAACGGGTAATAGCTGCATTCAGACCTTCGTTAGCTGACTTCAACACTGTTTGGAAACGATCAACGGGGCATTAAAACTGGAATGGCCCATCACAAGACCAGTTACACAAAGGAAAACACTTATGGGACGTTTGAAAACCGATTAACCGGCCATCCAGGTGGATGGGCCCAGAACGGTTTCCTTTGTATGGACTTCAACACGTCCAGGTCAGACAAAGAAACGAGCTGATCTGGCGAGTGACAAGGGCTCCCAGAAAGGGGTATAAGTAGTCCCTCGGGAAGCCATCTCTCTCTCTCGCCTGGACTCTGGTGCCCTGCCTTACCATCAAGAAGATCGACAACATCGGCAGGCAACGGGGCACGGAGCAGGCGTTCTAACATCCGAGACTGCTGAGCATAAACTTTCTGGCCCATCGCAAGACAACTTAGATAGGTGTAAAGGGTGGGAGTTAAGGGGATTGCTAAAATTGTCATTTTAGTCATTTTCCCTCGATGTGTCCGTTTCTCCTTCCCCGCTAAGTGTAATTGTGTTACATACATAGTGATTCTCTCTCTATAGTGTTTATTTTTCCCTATTTTTAATAAACATTGGTTTTCTTTGCACCAAACCACTGGTCTCGTTTTGTTTATATCGCTGCTCGTAATAAGTCCGGTGCTCAGAACCAGAGGGGAAGCGATTCGAACCGCACGGGGCTGGAGCAGCTCAGATACGCCTGACTTGCCAGACACAAACCCCAAACCAAAACTCCTTACAGAAGGGAGGCGGCAGAGGCAGCTGAACGGATGGTCTCAACGTAGTAACAAAGAAATTCATGAGTTCCTTGCACTTTTTGATGAGGGTGGAGGAGGCAGGGGAGAGGGGTTTATGAAGATGGTTTGCAGTAGAATAAAGAAGCTGGGGGTTGTTCAGCATTCCATGATGATCCTGGAATAGCGAGCAGTTTTGGCAGAGGAGAGCAGGCTCCGATGGTGCTTTATGTGGTCCAGCCAGATCTTCTGATGATTGGCTAAACCAGTTGTCCACCATATATGTTCAAGCCTGCGTCCCTTGGACTTAAGGGAGCGGAAATGAGGGCCGTACCAGGGGGAATGTCCAGGGTGAGAGTAATGGTTTTAATATGGACTAGGGCATCAAAGATGAAGGTGAGGGTGTGGTTGAGCAGATTGATGGCTACAGAAATGTCATGGACAAGATTAGTAATGTTATGGAAACATCATAACCGCCAGTGTCTTCTAAGTCACATACCATCCTCACTTGGACATATATTGTTGTTACATGATCTTGATTTGGACATAGCCATTCCAAAATCATTGCTGGGTTTATATACTGGCATTCCCTACCTAATACCACTTTGGGAGCACCATCACCACAAGGACTGCAACGGTTCAAGGGTAATAAATGTGGCCTTGCCAGTGTTTCCCACATCCCGAGAACAAATTAAAAATACTGTATTGTGTTAATAAACAACAGTTGATTTATGGTTGATTTTTCTGGGGTTTTTTAAGTATCATACCAGATCTACCACTGTAGATCTGGTGGGTTGTGTGAAACCTATAGAGCCCAATTCTCTTGATAAGTCTGATGTTTTCTTCCATTAGATAAATAGGATAGGGTGATGGTTGTTTGGTATACTAGTGAGTCTTGGGTCTTGATCAACTTATGTGAATCATTAGATGTAACCCTGAAATGGTGATTACAACAGTGACTACACTCTAAAAGTATTTCATTGGCTGTAAAGCGCTTTGAGACATCCGGTGGTCGCGAAAGGCACTATATAAATGCAAGTCTTCCTTTTTTTCTTTTTATTCCTGAGAGTTACCTTCTGGTATCTTTTGTTTAAATTCATTTATTAGTAATAAGTAGGACTTGCTTATGAACTGTATTTGTAGGAACACGGGGCTAGCCAGATCAACTTGATGACCACTGTTAAATTCCTTGAATTCCTAATCTGATATTCATTTTAGTAAATTCTATACCAGTTAGGCACAGTGGTAGCACTTTTTCCTTTGAGTCAGAGGATTTTGAGTTCAAGCCCCGTTCCAGACTTGAGCACGTAATGCTTTGATGAGGTACCAGAGGGTGATTGTTCCCATGGAGCCATACCCTGGCATGAAGTCCATATCTTCAGGATATAAAGGGGGGGGGGGGGAAATTTCAATGAAAAACGCTTCAGCCAATTAATTACTTTTGAAGGGTCGTTGTTGCTATGCAGGCAAACATGGCCTCCAATTTGCACACAGCAAGATTCCACAAACATCAGTAAGATAAATTATTAGTTCATCTGTTTTTCATGGTGGTCGAAGGATAAATGTTGGGCAGGAAATCAGAAGAACTTCCCTGGTGTACACCAGAACAAGTAGACAGGGTCTCGGTTTAACATCTCATCTGATGAATGGCACCTCTAACAGTGTATCATTCCCTCAATATTGCACTGAAATGTCAGCCTAGATTATGTCCTCAAATTCATAGTGCGGTTTGAATCAACAACCTTTTGACTAAGGTGAGAATGCTACCACTGAGCCAAGCTGCTATGTCAGCCGCAAGGGAAAAAGTTGTAAAGCTAAATCTCTTGAATCGTCTTGTCAGAGCTTGGTGAATTAGTGACTTGAAGACTTTGTTTCACTGTCATGGCTTATTTAATAGAAGACAGCTGCAGATGAAGGTTCACAAAGATCACTTTTGTGCTGATTTTGGCCCCTTCTCAGAATAAGCTTGGTGGATGCCATTTGTTCACATTCGTAAACTGTCACATGACTTCTAGTTGACAGACATCTGTGGCACATATGCTTTGGGGTGACAGGTTACATATAATTAAGTAATCTAGTGTTTCATATACAGCATTTAAGTTTGCTGCTGATTGCAAATAAATAATTAATTTTATTATTGGACTTCGTACCACTAACTACTGTATGTCCAGTTAACTTGCGCTGCAGTACATATGCAAATATTCGAGTGACATTCCCAGTGTAATAAATATTAGTACTCAAAATAATGGTGCTGATATTTTTGTATTGCATATAAAGGTTGAGGCTGTTGTGTTTTTTTAGTCAGCATAAATAGATTTGTTTTATTTCCTGTAGAAGACCTCATGATCAAATTGGAGAATTCACACACAACTAGTTGTAGGTCCAACCTTTAACCTGAAAACAGATGGGGAGGTTAAGCCGCAAGAAGCACAGCATTTCCTAAATTGGGATAGGATAAAAGTAAGGCTTTGTGCTCTGCAGTGATCTGTTTAGTACTGGGAGGCTTGCAGTGTATTTATATATTAATATTTACTAATTTTAATCTTCAATTCTATATTTGGAACCATTGTATTCTATTTTATAGTTTCAAGATGTGTATGCTTAAGATGCATAACATGGAGAGTGCTTGCAGGATCTATGATCTCTGAGTATATACCTATATTTACAAAGTAAGAGGGGAATCTCTCCACTGTTCCTCTCAAAAAAAAATTGGATCTTATGATGCTTACTCTGATTTTAATGCTAGTGACTATGCAGTCAAATGTTGAAAATTGAAAGAAACATTTTGTTATTTTATAAACAAATCAAGAAAAGTATTTTGTGTAATCAGGATATGCTTTCGCAAAGGCAACAGTCCTTGGTTTTTAAAAAAATCACTTTTAAACTAAAGATAGGTATAGTAGTTACAGTGCTGTGTAATATTATGACAAGACTATCACCATTCTAAACTTTGATCAATAGCAAAGTGAAAATATTACACAGGATATGCGGCACAGAAACAGGCCATTCGGCCCATCCAGTCCATGTCGGCGTTTATGCTCCACACGAGCCTCCTCCCGTTTTTCCTCATCTAAATCTATCAGCATAACCCTCTATCCCCTTTTCCCTCATATGCTTGTCTAGCCTCCCCTTAAATGCATCGATACTATTTGCTTCAACCACTCCCTGTGTTAGCAAGTTCCACATTCTCACCACTCTTTGGGTAAAGAAGTTTCTTCTGAATTCCCAATTGGATTTCTTGGTGACTATCTTATATTGATGGCCTCTAGTTATGCTCTTCCCCACAAGTGGAAACATTCCCTCTGTATCCACTCTATCAAAACCTTTCATAATTTTAAAGACCTCTATTTGGTCACCCCTCAGCCTTCTCTTTTCAAGAGAAAAGAGATCCTGATATGTATACCTTCGCATTTCTGGTATCATCCTTGTAAATCTTCTCTGCACCCTCTCCAGTGCCTCTATATCCTTTTTATAATATGGCGACCAGAACTGTACACAGTGTGGTCCAACCAAGGTTTGATGCAGGTTTAGCATAACCTAACTACTTTTCAATTCTATCCCTCTAGAAATAAACCCTAGTGCTTGGTTTGCTTTTTTTATGGCCTTGCTAACCTGCGTCGCAACTTTTAGTGATTTCTGTATTTGTACTCCTAGATCCCCTTGTTCCTCTACCCCACCTAGACTCGCACCCTCCAAGTGATAAGTGACCTCCCTATTCTTCCTACCAAAATGTAATACTGTACCTCACATTTATCTGTGTTGAACTTCATTTGCCAATTATATGCCCATTCTGCAAGTTTATTAATGTCCTCCTGTAACTTGTTGCAGTCCTCCTCAAAATTGACTATCCCCCCCAATTTGGTGTCATCTGCAAATTTAGAAATTGTGTTTTTGATTCCAAAGTCTAAATCGTTAATGTAAATTGTGAACAACAGTGGTCCCAGCACTGATCCTTGTGGAACACCACTACCCACCATCTGCCACTGTGAATAGCTACCCTTTACTCCTAATATCTGCTTTCTGTCCTGAAGTCAGCCAGCAATCCATTCTGCTTCTTGTCTCCTGACTCCGCATTCTCTGACCATGTTCGTCAGTCTATTATGGGGTCCCTTATCGAAGGCCTTCTGAAAATCCACATAAATTACATCTGCATTACCATTGTCTCTCTGTTACCTCTTCAAAAAATTCAATGAAGTTGGTCAAGCAAGACTTTCCCTTTTGAAATCCATGTTGACTATTCATTATTATATTTTTGGTTTCTAGATGTTCTTCTATTTTCTCCTTTAGTAGGGATTCCATTATTTTTCTTACCACCGATGTTAAGCTGACTGGTCTATAATTCCCTGGATATGTTCTATCCCCTTTCTTAAATATCGGTATTATGTTAGCTATCCGCCAGTCCTCTGGCACTATACCTTTTTCTAACGAATTATTAAATATGCATAGTAATGCCTCTGCTATCTCTTCCCTAGATTCTTTTAAAATGCGTGGATGCAATCTATCTGAACCAGGGGTTTTATCCTCTTTGAGTTTGATTAATTTATTTAATATATCCCCTTTTTTTTATTTTAAATGCACTTAGCTCATCATCCAATGTCATGTCCACCTGTTCTATCTCCCTGGTAAATACTGAAGCAAAATAATTATTTAATATTTCTGCCATCTGTCTATCGTTAGCTGTGGTATTATCCTGACTATCCCTTAATGGCCCTATTCCCATCCCAATCTTTTTTTATTGATGTTCCTTGATGATTTAATTTCATAGTTCCTCTTTGCCTCCCTAATTGTTTTTTGACTTCTCTCCTAATCTTTTCGTATTCTCTCTTATCATGCACTCCCCTGTTGTCTACGTACTTAATGTATGCCTCTTTCCTTACCCTCTATTGTTCCCTTATGGCTTTATTCATCCATGGAGTCTCATAATTGTTTAGTTTAGTTCTTTCCTTTTAGCGGAATATATTTTTCCTGCACTCTGTTGAACACCGTTTTAAATGTTTCCCATTGCTGATCTACATCATTGTTTGCCAATATTGTTGCCCTTTTTCCCCCAAGTTCTATTCTCAGCCCCTCAAAATAAGCTTTTCTCCAATCTATTAACCTGGTTTTTGTCATACTTATGTCCTTCTCAATTATCATCTTAAAGCGCATTATATTATGGTCACTATTGTCTATATGTTCCCCTACTTTTACTTCTCTTATCTGCTCTGGTTCATTCCCCATTACTAGATCCAGTAGCGAATCCTCCCTTGTTGGACTTTTTACATATTGGGTTAGAAAGGAGTCCTGTACACATTGTAGGAACTCCATTCCTTTATCCCCTTTACCTATCTCTTCTGTCCAATTAATATCGGAGTAGTTGAAATATCCCCCATGATGATTATTCTATGTTTTTTTACTAAATTCCCGAATTTGTCTGCATATTTCTTCCTCCACCTCCCTTCCACTATTAGGTGGTCTGTAGACTACGCCTATTAGTGTGATTGATCCCTTATTATCTTTTATCTCTATCCATATGGATTCTATTTTTGTCTTGCTGATATCTGCGTCACTTTTTTCTACTGCCATTATGTTATCCCTAATAAGTACAGCTACTCCACCTCCCCTTTCTCCCTCGCTGTCTTTTCTAAATGTTATACCCGGCAATGTTTAATTCCCAGTCCTGATTTTTCTGTAGCCATGTCTCAATAATCCCCACTATGTTTGGTTCCTCGCAACGTTTGATTGCCTCAAGCTTCCCTGGTTTATTATGGACACTGTGCTTTGCTGTACAGACAGTTTAACTCACTTTTAATAGGAT
The DNA here is from genome assembly GCF_052327205.1 of Somniosus microcephalus. Taxonomy (NCBI): domain Eukaryota; kingdom Metazoa; phylum Chordata; class Chondrichthyes; order Squaliformes; family Somniosidae; genus Somniosus; species Somniosus microcephalus. Next base: position 95,249,539 of record NC_140989.1, on the reverse strand, counting down.
TTCCTCTCTCTTTATGTTTAACCATCTTTTTAGACTTCTGTTCTGTAACTCTATTTATTCCCTTGCCATGAATGTCCTCCCTTACTTTATTTTTTCCTATGCCCTCTTTTCCTGTTTTCTTTATATTTAGGCTGGTTACGTTTCTTGTAGATCCCTTCCCCCATCTTACTAGTTTAAAGCCTTTGACACTACCCTCTTTATCCTTTCTGCTAGGACACTGGTCCCATCCCGGTTCAGGTGGAGCCCGTCCCATCGGTACAGCTCCTTCCTGTCCCAGAACTGGTGCCAGTGTCCCATGAAAAGGAACCCCTCTTTCCCACACCAGCCCTTTAGCCACATGTTAATTCTCCTGATCTATCTGCTTCTATGCCAATTTGCATGTGGCTCGGGCATTAATCCAGCGATTATTACCTTCGCGGTCCTGCTTTTTAATTAAAATCCCAAGTCCAGATATTCTTTCAGCAGGACCTCCTCCCTGTTCCTACCTATGTTGTTTGTTCTAATATGGACCACGACAGCTGGATTTCCACCCTCCCTTTTCAAGTTCCTCTCCAGCTGCTGTGAGATATCCTTTACCCTGGCACCGGGTAGGCAACACACCCTTTGGGATTCTCATTCTTGGCTGCAGAGGACACTATCTATCCCCCTAATTATAGAATCCCCTATCACTACCACATTTCTATTCTGCTCTTTCTCCACCCTCTTCCCCCCCCTGCCCCCCCCAGGACAGCAGTGTGGCTGTCATCCCTGCAGTCTTTCTCCTTGTCCTCACAGGTAGCGAGTACATCGTACTCGTTGGACAGGACCAGTGTCTGCGGGACCTCCTTCTCAAACTCTCCTAAATCCCCGCTGCCCGTCTCCTTAACAGTCACACCCTCCCTTTCCTGAACCTGTGCTTTCCTCTGGTGTGTGACTGTATTGTGGATAAAACTGTCCAGAAATTCCTCCCTCTCCCTTATGCGTCGGTGTCTCCAACTCGCACTTCAGCTCAATGACTCTGAGCCGGAGAGATTCTGGAGACATCTGTAAAAAAAAAAATAGCATTCTGTAAACTATTTAAGAAAGGATTTAAGAAGTTTGCTGTTGCAAACACAACCCGATTCATAAGGGAGGGGAGAAATAACAATACATCTTTAGTCCACAGGAAAAAGCTGCTTCATTAACTGTCATTCTGGGGAAAGCTTTGAAACTATCCTTGGAGTAATCTTGATTGAAAGATAAACCTATGGAATTAAGTGAGAATTCAACAGTTAACGGTTCGTTGCTGTGTATATAAGTTGCTGGCAGATATGTGGATAATAGAATTTCAGTAAATGGAGGCCAAGAAGGAAACATTTCCTGTAATAGTGTTATTTACTACACTTCCTGCTGTACTCTGAAGAATACATGGAATAAGAAGTTTGGTAGATTTGTATGGTATAATTCTGCAGCACATGGGAACATGTTCTTTGATTTTATTTGGATCAGTTGCTAATAATTCTTAAACCCTGAAGATCCAATAAAAATTTATTGTAAGTTTTGGATTTTTTTTCTGGAACTCTCTTTCTATCCCCACCCCCCAGAAATACACAGATGATCTGTTGTATGTGCACTAATTCATTATGGTGGTATAAAATATAGTTGACATTTTTATAAACTCTTAGAATTATAGTAAAATAGTACAACAGTATTTGTTCATGGAATGTATAATTAATGCCATAACCATATTTCGTATCTTCCCAAACGAGTTGTTCTGCCCATAATCATCACACATAGGAACAAGAGTAGGCCATTTAGCCCCTCGAGCCTGTTCCATCATTCAGTGAGATCAAAGCTGATCTGTGACCTAACTCCATATACCTGCCTTTGCCCCATATCCCGTAATACCTTTGGTTAACAGAAATCTATAAATCTCAGGTTTAAAATTAACAATTGACCTAGCATCAACTGCTGTTTGCGGAACAGAGTTCCAAACTTTACATGTAGAAGTATTTCCTAACTTCACTCCTGAAAGGCCTGGCTCTAATTTTTAGACTATGCTCCCTAGTCCTAGACTCCCCAACCAGTGGAAATAGTTTCTCTCTATCTACCTTATCAGTTCCCCTTAATATCTTGAAAACTTTGATCAAATCACCCCTTAATCTTCTAAATTCCAGGGAATACAACCCTAGTTTGTGTAAAATCTCATCATAACTTAACTCTTGGAGTCCAGGTATCATTCTGGTAAAGGATTGGGAGGAGTTTAGGATTCAGCAAAGGAGGACAAAAGGATTAATTAAGAGGGGAAAAATAGATTGAGAGTAAGCTTGTAGGGAACATAAAAACTGACTGTAAAAGGTTCTATAGATATGTGAAGAGAAAAAGATTGGTGAAGTCAAGCGTAGGTCCCTTGCAGTCAGAATCAGGGGAATTTATAATGGAGAACAAAGAAATGGCTGACCAGTTAAATACATAATTTGGTTCTGTCTTCACAAAGGAGGACACAAATAACCTTCCAGAGATGTTGGGGAACATAGGGTCTAATGAGAGGGAGGAATTGAATGAAATCAGTATTTGTAGGGAAATGGTGTTAGGGAAATTGATGGGATTGAAGGCCGATAAATCCCCAGGGCCTGATAATCTATATCCTAGGGTACTTAAGGAAGTGGCCCTAGAAATAGTAGCTGCATTGCTGGTCATCTTCCAAAATTCTATAGACTCGAACAGTTCCCATGGATTGGAGGATGGCTAATGTAACCCCACTATTTAAAAAAGGTGGTAGAGAGAAAACAGGGAATTATAGACCGGTAAGTCTGACATCGGTAGTGAGGAAAATGCTAGAGTCCATTATAAAAGATGTAATAGCAGAGCACTTGGAAAACAGCGACAGGATCGGACAAAGTCAACATGGATTTACAAAAGGTAAATCATGCTTAACTAATCTACTGGAATTTTTTGAGGATGTAACTGGTAGAATAGATAAGGGAGAACCAGTAGATGTGGTGTACAGGAAACTTTGTGTTATCTGGAGGCTAAATGTCCGGCAAGCTCGAGCCACCGGCAAAAATCAGGAGCCGTTTTGTTAGGTTTTTTTTCTTCTCGTGGCTTTTTTTTCAACAGTCAGGCTCTGCAAAGTCTCTCTGAAGCTGTTGCTAAGCGACAGAGACGCTTCCAAGGTACGGCTGACTGTTTAGAAGCTGTTGCTAAGCAACAGTGTTTGTTGCCAGATACGGAGCTGTATGCTTCAACATTAACGCTGGTTTGTCCGGCAGTTTTGAGGGAACGGCAACAGCTCGGTCCCTTCGGTGCCGGATAGCACAAAGTTTCCTGTATTTAGACTTTCAGAAGGCTTTCATAAGGTCCCGCATAAGAGATTAGCGTGCAAAGTTAAAGCACACGGGATTGGGGGTAAGGTACTGTCTTGGATAGAGAACTGGTTGGCAGACAGGAAGCAAAGAGTTGAAATAAATGGGTCCTTTTCCGAGTGGCAGGCAGTGACTAGTGGGGTACCGCAGGGATCGGTGCTAGGACCCCAGCTATTCACAATATATATTAATGATGATCTAGACGAGGGAACTAGATGTAATGGCCCACAACTTCGGGTCTCCACGGGTGAGTACGCACGGGGTACTCACCCGTAGGCCCAATGGAAGTGCCAGTTTCCTGCATGCACTGCGCATGCGCGGGAAACCGGCACTTCCGTTCCCCTGAAAGAAGGAGTTCAGAGTTTGAATGCGTGCGCAGGAGAGGCTGTGCGTGCGCGTCGAACTTATACAGGTTTTCCCGGGAGAGTAAGTCTCCAGGAGTTAGACATTTAAAAAGCAGGCATAAGGCTTGCTTTTTATAAGGTAAGTGGTGAATTAATTAAAATTAAAACATTTTTTCCACAGGTTTATTATTTTTAAATACCTTAAAGAAAGGTAAGTTTATTTTTAGCCCCATTAGAAAATAAAATTATTTTTTTCAAAAATTTAAATTATTGTTTAAAATAGTTATTTCATGTAATTTATAGTTTGTTTAAAAAATGTGATGTTTAAAAAAAAAATTATTTGAAGATTTAGTGATGTTTTGGGGCCCGTAGTATTTCTAAGTTTTGACAGCTCTTCCTGTCAAACTTATGAATGGGCATTTCCCTGCTGCGATTAGCTCCCCATGGCTCACGTGAACCCAGGGGACGCATCGAACTAACTGCGCCCTTGGGATACGCAAGCACTGCGCACCGGCAGTTGGAGCAGGCCCAGGATCGGAATTCCACGCGGGCCCACAGCTCAACGGCCGGCGCGCAAGGTAAGTGCAGGTCGGGGGCTTACACCCGCGGGAAGCCCCCGACCCGAATTTCTGGGCCAGTATCTCCAAGTTTGCAGACGACACAAAGCTGGGTGGGCATGTGTGCTATGAGGAGGATGCAGAGAAACTCCAGTATGATTTGGACAGGTTGGGTGATTGGGCAGATGCATGGCAAATGCAGTATAATGTGGATAAATGCGAGGTTATCCACTTCGGTGGCAAAAACTGGAAGACAGATTATTATCTGAACGGCAATAGATTGGGAGAAGGGGAAGTGCAACGAGACCTGGGTGTCCTTGTGCACCAGTCACTGAAGGTAAGCATGCAGGTGCAGCAGGTGGTTAAGAAGGCTAATGGTATGTTGGCCTTCATAGCGAGAGGATTCGAGTACAGGAGCAAGGATGTCTTGCTGCAGTTGTACAGGGCCTTGGTGAGACCACACCTTGAGTATTGTGTGCAGTTTTGGTCGCCTTATCTGAGGAAGGATGTTCTTGCCATGGAGAGAGTGCAGTGAAGATTCACCAGACTGATACCTGGGATGGCAAGAATGATGTATGAGGAGAGATTGGGTCGATTAGGCTTATATTCGCTAGAGTTTAGAAGAATGAGAGGGGATCTAATTGAAACTTATAAAATTCTAACAAGACTAGACAGACTAGATGCAGGAAGGATGTTCCCGATGGCCGGGGAGTCCAGAACCAGGGGTCACAGTCTAAGGATAAGGGGTAAGCCATTTAGGACTAAGATGAGGAGGAATTTCTTCATCCAGAGAGTAGTGAACCTGTGGAATTCTCTACCACAGAAGGCAGTTGAGGCCAATTCATTAAATATATTCAAGAAGGAGTTAGATATATTTCTTAGGGCTAAAGGGATATGGGGAGAAGGCAGGGACAGGGTACTGAGTTTGGATGATGAGCCATGATCTCATTAAATGGCAGAACAGGCTCGAGGGGCCGAATGGCCTACTCCTGCTCCTATCTTGTATGTATCTATGTATATAAATCTACGCTGCACTCCCTCCAAGGCAATATATCCTTCCTAAGGTGTGGTGCCCAGAACTGCTCACAGCATTCCAGGTGTGGTCTAACCAGGGCTTTGTATAGCTGTAGCGTAACTTCTGCCCCCTTGTATTCTAGCCCTCTAGATATAAAGGCCAGTATTCCATTAGCCTTTTGGATTATTTTTTGTACCTGTCCATGACATTTTAATTATCAATGTACATGGACTCCCAAATCTCTTTGTACCTCCACTGTTTCTAGCTTTTCACCATTTAGTAAGTACTCTGTTCTATCCTTCTTAGGATCAAAGTGGATGACCTCACATTTGCCTACATTGAAATCCATTTGCCACACTTTGTCCATTCGCTTAAACTATAAATATCTCTTTGTAATTTTATGCTTCCATCTACACTGCTTACAATACTACCTATCTTTCTGTCATCAGCAAACTTGGATATGTGGCTTTCTTTCCCATCATCTTGGTCGTTAATAAATACGATGACTAGTTGAGGCCCAACACAGATCCTTGTGGGATACCACTTGTCACATCCTGCCAATTAGAGTACCTGCCCATTATCCCTACTCTCTGTCTTCTGCCGCTCAGCCAATTTCTAACTAGGTTAATAATTTGCCTTCACTTCCATGAGCTTCAACTTTAGCTAACAGTCTCTTATGAGGGACTTTATCAAATGCCTCTGGAAGTCCATATAAATAACATCCATAGGCATTCCCCTGTCCACTACTTTAGTCACCTCTTCAATAAAACTCAATCAGATTCATCAGGCATGACCTCCCTTTACAAATCCATGCTGGCTCTCTCTGATCAGCTGAACATTTTCAAGGTGTTCAGTCACTGTATCCTTAATTATAGACTAGTAATTCCCAACAACAGATGTTCGGCTAACTGGTCTATAATTCCCTGGTTTCCCTTTCTTTTCTTAAATAGCGGAGTGACATGCACAATTTTCCAATCTAAAGGAACGGTTCCCGAATCGAGAGAACTTTGGAAGAATATAGTTAGGGCAAGTTCTGTGTTCTCCCTACTTCCTTTAAATCCCTGGGATGGAAATGATCTGGTCCTGGGGATTTGTCACTTTTTTTAGTGCCATTATTTACTGTTATTTTGCTTACTTTAATCTTGGTGAGTCCCCGTCCCTGATTCAAAATTAGTTTCCTTGGGATGTCCGGCATGCTATCCTCTTTCTCTACTGTAAATACTGACACGAAGGCCAGGATTTTGCTAACCTTGGCGGGTCAGGGGCGGGTGACGTCGGTGGCGGGTCCCGACCCCGCTGCTGGCTCCATCCCGCTGTCCAAAATAACTTTCCGTTGATGGGGCCTGTTAAGTCCGCCAAGCGGGTTTGCCGGTCCACTTAGAGGAAGCGGGTCTGGTGACATCATTTCATGATGCATCGTTAGCCGGTTTCCTTAAAGGGACCACGGCCAACTTTATTTTGACATTTGTGCTATCAGTATTCTACAGTGTTGAAGTGCTGCAAACCCTGAGTGCACAGAGGTTCTCCCAATACTCACTTCATATGCTTATGGAGGGAGTCAGAGCATGCAGGGAGGTCCTCTTTCCTTCCCATGGGCGCAAGACACTTCCCCAGGAGACCAGCACAACCTGGTTGCAAATTGCACAGGAGGGTACAAGCAGGGATGTCATCAGGAGGACCTGGATGCAGTGGTGCAAACCTTTCAATGCTCTCATTAGATTACAAAACGTTAGTACAAAGCCACACTCGTCTTCATCCTGCTGTGCCTCTCATCACATCCCCATCATTCTGCCTTCTCTACCCTACCCCTGCACACCCTTACTCACACCAACATACCTTGCACCTCCACCCACCCCTCTCTATCTACATTATCACATCCCCATCTCACTAGCCACCCCTCACACTCACCCCCATCCTAGTGCAATCACACCAACTAACACACAAGGGTAGCCACTTGGGTCTTTTATCCAATGTTCATGTAAAGTGCTGTAAAACATTGAAACCTTTTATTTTCAACATTTTGCGTTCTTGGACAGATTTGTGTGCACCTTTGGAAGTGGCTTAGTGAGTTGCAGTGAATGGTGAGACATAACTGTATCCCCGCAATGGTGGTGAGTGTGAAAGGAATGACTTGGTAATTGTAGCCATGGTGTGGAGATGCTGGAGTTGGACTGGGGTGGACAAATGTAAGAAGTCACACAACACCAGGTTATAGTCCAACAGCTTTATTTGAAATCACAAGCTTTCGGAGCGCTGCTCCTTCGTCAGGTGAAGTGGAGAAATGCATAAAGACACAGCTTATATAGTCAGAGAATAATGTCAGATGTTTACAGGTAATCTTGCCAACTGCCATTTATCACACCTCGGCAGAGAGATAATCACAGCAATCAAAGGTGTGAATGGTGTCCAAACAGGTCAGTCAGGAAAACATTACATCAAAGAACAATGAGGTGGGGTCACAAGGGGTCAAATATTGCAGATGCTGGGGTCTGTATGAAAAACAAAAAAACAGACAAAAAACTTTTTTTTTTGCTGGAAATCACAGCAGGTCCGGCCGCATCTGTGTAGAGAGAACAAGCCAATGTCGACTCGAGTCTGGATGACCCTGCGTCAGGTGGGGTTACATGTAGCGTGACATGAACCCAAGATCTCGGTTGAGGCCGTTCTCATGGGTGCGGAACCTGGCTATCAGTTTCTGCTCGACGATTTCGAGACACACGACAACGCAAAATCGTCGAGCAGAAACTGATAGCCAAGTTCCGCACCCATGAGGACGGCCTCAACCGAGATCTTGGGTTCATGTCACGCTACATGTAACCCCACCTGACGCAGGGTCATCCAGACTCGAGTCGACATTGGCTTGTTCTCTCTACACAGATGCGACCGGGCCTGCTGTGATTTCCAGCAAAAAAAAAAATGTTTTTTGTCTTTTTTGTTTTTCATACAGACCCCAGCATCTGCAATATTTGACCCCTTGTGACCCCACCTCATTGTTCTTTGATGTAATGTTTTCCTGACTGACCTGTTTGGACACCATTCACACCTTTGATTGCTGTGATTATCTCTCTGCCGAGGTGTGATAAATGGCAGTTGGCAAGATTACCTGTAAACATCTGACTATATAAGCTGTGTCTTTATGCATTTCTCCACTTCACCTGACGAAGGAGCAGCGCTCCGAAAGCTTGTGATTTCAAATAAAGCTGTTGTACTATAACCTGGTGTTGTGTGACTTCTTACATTGGTAATTGTAGGGATGCTATATTGTGTTGATGTGGAGTGGTGCCAACCTGGCGCATCACGTGGCTGCCAGGGTGTACAGCGTCAAGTGAAGTAGATCTGGCCAGGATGATGCCATCTCTGGCCTCCCGGGCAGCAATGTGCTCGGGTGCTGATGCCCTGTTTCATGTACAGCATCAGGTGATTGCGGAGAAGGTTGGTGTGGCTGGTGCTGCTGGTTTTGGGGCCGATTGTAGTCGGATTCTGAGGATCAAGATAAGACAGTATAAACGGCACCCACGTTGATGGAATAGATGGCAGGTAAAGTAGAGATGACGGAAGCATTCTGTCAATGGTGAGAGACTTCTTCCAATGGGGTAAGAGTGGATAGAAATTCTGAAGTAGAAAGCCAGCAGAATCTGTGCTGGAAGTTGACAGAGAAACAGCTTGTGGCTGAGGCAAGTGATGATCTGTCAGGTGGGAGCTTTTACTGTACATTTGAAGCTGTCAAGTAATCAGCTGGAGCAATGGCCACTGAACTCCCGCCTCAGGTTGACAGCCATGGTCCCCGAACAGCATGGTTCCCGTGGCCATGAAGTTAAAGTGAAAAAGTAAGTTTTTAAAAAAGTCTGTTAATTACATTATAATGAGTTTAATTAGGTCCCCTGCCACTGCCCGTCAGGCCTGCTCAGCGCTGACTGACCCAACATTGGGAAAGGTGCGTGGCGGCGGGTTGACAGCGGGGTCCCGACGCGCTGTAAAAAAAAACCACTCTCCCTCCTATCCCACCTGCTGACCCCCCGAAAAATTCCGGCCAAAGTAATTAATTATTCAACATGACCGCCATTTCCTTATATTCATTCACAATATCACCATTATCAGTTTAAGAAGCCCACATTGCTCCTGACCACCCTCTTTTTCCTAATATAATTGTAAAATGTTTTTGTGTTGATTTTGATATCCCTTGCAAGTTTCTTTTTCTACTTCCTTTTTGTAGCTTTTACTATCTGTTTTGTCAACATTTTGTTGTTTTTTGTATCTCTTCCAGTTGCCAGGGTCTGTGTTTTTGCATTTTTGTATGCTTTTTCTTTTAGTTTTATGTTGTCCCTTACCTCTCTTGTCGTCCATGGCTGGGTTTTTTTTGCAAGTAGATCTCTTGCCCCTTAGGGGTGTAAACTGGTTCTGTATCGTGTTAACTTTATTGAACACCTCCCACTGATGATCTGTCGTTTTACCCATTAACAGATTTGCCCAGTTTACTGTGCCCAGTCTCTGTCTCATGGCATTGAAGTCGGCCGTACCTATATCTAGAATCTTGGGTGTTTCGCGTTTCTCCCTTTCAAGCACTACGTTGAACTCGGATCATATTATGATTGCTATCTGTGGATAGAGTCTATTGTGATGCTGCTGTTCTGACATTCCCCAAATTCTGATTCCAATTTTCCCTCTAAATTTCTCTGACAAATTTCAAAACCGGATAAGATCATCACTCTACAGAGTTGCAGAGACATTGTATTCTATTGCAGTAAAATAGTAAAATCTAGCTTTTAAGCATCTGTTTATATCTTAGAATTTTTACATCTGCACACACTTCCTGTCTACAAATCTTACTTTTGCCACACTTTTTTGTCACACTTTTGTCACATTTTTCAAATATGTATTTCCAAACTTGAAATGGAAAACCTCTGTCAAACTGGCTCCTGTCACTAACTACAGGCACTGGCCACTCGATAGCACTAAATTACCTTTTCCTAGAGACTTTTAAAAAATAAACTTTTACGGAATTCCTCCGATTAAATTCTTGGATTTTTCTGGGTTAATGGATCAGTTTAAAAACAAACGTCACTTGAGAAAGACAATTTCTTCACAGTCTTAGTTGATCCCGAGATGCGCAATGTCATGTTAGTGATGTCATCACACATCTTGTGTGATATCTATTTACACAATGTGTGTAATAATGTAATGCGCTTACATCTTGAGACCTAACTTTTAGTAGCAAATTCTGAAAAGGAGGTAACTTAAGGTAAGTGTTTAATAACTTAGAGAAGAATTTGAGAGGGAGTTTAAATGCTTTCTCATGCCTTCCGCACTTGACCTGCGGTGCCAAAAATGAAAATGTTATTCAAAAAGGCATAGTGACAGATTTAATAGGCTCGCACACTTAATGGGGAACATTTTGCTTACTGGCCACACGAGCATTAGCCTGATGTACACCATTGATCACATCCAAGAGACTCCACTAAGCAATATATGAACATTTATTGTTTATAATAGCGATGGTAAGTTAGAAGCTGAATGATATGCATAAGTCACCATAACAAAGGAGTTAGTGTTTGAGAGCAGGGCAAGATGTGTTGTGATGGAGCAGCTTTATTAAGGAATATACCAGAACGCACTTAAAAAAAAAATCACCAATAGTTTGCAAGTTCCCCCATATCTTTCTTTCTTCATTACTAGCTTATGTACATTATGGATAGATGGAGTGTAAATTAGATATTGAAATCTCAGACTTATTTAAACAAGTAGATTCAGTGCTGGTATCCATTGTAGATGCAATCTATATGCAATGGGTTGTGAAATCTGGTTTTAAGCAAAGCGTGGCACTAGTCATGGAGACTTTGGGCTCGAATTTCCAAGCCCTGTGGAGGCAGGTTTGGAAGCAGGATTGGTGGGAAAATTGCAGCTCCCCATTGATAAATTCGAGCCCTTTAACGTTTCTTACTTCACTATTGAGTCCTAAAGATGGATTTTAATGTTTATAAATATAAGGATATGCCTACTGGAACAAGAAATACGCTTTTTCGAGGGCATGTTGTTGTTGGAAGAGAGAGAGAGAGAGCGACTGGGGGGGGGGAGAAGAGAGAGAGAGAGAGAGAGCGCGACTGGGGGGGATGAGAGAGAGCGACTGGGGGGTAGAGAGAGAGCGACTGGGGGGAAGAGAGAGCGACTGGGGGGAAGAGAGAGAGCGGGTGGGGGGAAGAGAGCGGGGGGGAAGGGAGGGCGGGGGGAGGGAGAGGGGGGAGGGAGAGGGGGAGGGGGAAGGGAAGGGAGGGGGGAAGGGGCGGGGGGGAAGGGGAAGGGGGGAGGCGGGAAGGGGGCGGGCGGGGGGGGCGCCCAGGCTGAGTGCCCCGCTCTCCGAGCCCCGCCCCCCCGGCCGAGAGCCCCGCTCTCCGAGCCCCGCCCGCCCCCCGGCCGAGCCCGATTGCGGCTCTGAGAGGCGGCCGAGCCACCCCCCCCCCCCCGCCGGCTGAGGCCGATTGCGGCTCTGAGAGACGGCCGGCGGCCAAGCCCCGCCGCCCCCCCCGCCGAGCGCGGACCCTGACCCTCGTGGCTGACGCCGTTGCCCTGGGTAACGTGACACAGCGAGGGGGGGGGGTGAGGAGCTTAGCAGAAGCGCAATCACCTAGCTCGGGCCTGGCTGGGCAAGAAAGGCGCAGGCTTTGAGGCCTCAGAAAAAAACGGGGAAAGGTAGGAAAAAGAATGTTCAGGTTAGGTTTACAAATGAGTGATTTATTTAAAAACAATTTAATAAATTCAATTTTATTTTGGTGGAAATGTATATTTGAAAAGAAAGACGCAGAAAGCAGGAAAAAGAATGGAAGCAAGATGGCGGCAACTCACCTCGGTTCAGAACGATAAGGACCGCCCACACACGCACTGATTGGCCCGGCCGCACGCGGCAGCAAGCCGCCGTACGATTGGTCGACCTCGAGGTCACTCTGTTGCTAATGAGCGGATAATGAGATGCTAATGAGCGGAACGTTGAAGGTTTTTGGGATACCGCGGGCGCGATTTTAGCCCGGCCGAAACGTAAATACGCTTAAAACCGTCTCGGAAGCGTAAGCTTTCTTTGGAGGTAACGCGCGCGTAGGTACGCCCTGTAACTTTCGAGCGCATAGCCCGACAGATGCACAGGCGATGACAGACAGAATGACAGACAGACAGATGTACCGATTTTTTATATATATAGACTAGCTGAAGTGCCCGGCGGTGCCGAGGCTTTTTCGAGGGAATGTTGTTGTTGGAAGAGAGAGAGAGAGCGACTGGGGGGAAGAGAGAGAGCGACTGGGGGGAAGAGAGGGAGGGGAGGGAGGGGGGAGGGGAGAGGGGAGGGCGGGGAAGGGAGGGGGGGAAGGGACGGCGGGGGGGGCGCGGGGGGGAGAAGGGAGGGCGGGGGGGGAGGGGGGGGAGGGAGAGCGCCTCCCCCCGAGGGTCGAGGCCCCCCCGAGGGTCGCGGCCCCCCCCCCGAGGGTCCCGCCCTCCCCCCCCGAGGTGAAGACCGCCGATTGCGCGCGCAGCAGGAGCTGAGACGCGCCGTCTCTCTCTGGCTCGGCCGGCGGGCCCGGTTGCCAGGGTAACCGTGACGCTGACCAAGCCCCGCCCCCCGGCCGAGCCAGAGAGAGAGACGCCGCGTCTCAGCTGCTGCTGCTGCGCGCGCGCCCCCCCCCTGAGGGTCGCAGCCCCTCCCGAGGGTCGCGGCCCCCCCCCCCCCCCGAGGGTCGCGCCCCCCCCCCCCCCCCCCCGAGGTGAAGACCGCCGATTGCGGCTGTGCGAGACGGCCGGCGGGCCCGGTTGCCAGGGTAACGCTGGACGCTCAGCAAGCCCCGCCCCCCGGCCGAGCCAGAGAGAGACGCCGCGTCTCAGCTCCTGCTGCGCGCGCACCCTAGCGGCGCTGGGCTGAGGCTCGGCCCTCCAGCCTTCGAGTGGGGCCGGGAGGTGCCTAGCTCGGGCGTGGGTGCGGAGGAGACGCCGAGGCTTCTAGGCCTACCTGGAAAAACGGGGAAAGGTAGGAAAATTAATGAGATTAGATAAGTTAATTACTTTCTAAATCATTTTTTTTAAAAACAATATGTGTTTTAAAAGCAACGTTTTTTTTTAAGACGCAGAAAGCGGGAAAAAGAAAGGAAAAGTTTGGAATCAAGATGGCGGCGACTCACCTCGGTTCAGAAGGATAAGGCCCGGCCACACACGCACTGATTGGCCCGGCGGCACACGCCAGCAACCCGGCGTACGATTGGTCGAGCTCGAGGTCACTCTGTCGCTAATGAGCGGATAATGAGATGCTAATGAGCGGAATGTTAAGGTTTTTGGGATACCGCGGGCGCGATTTTAGCCCGGCCGAAACGTAAATACGCTTAAAACCGTCTCGGAAGCGTAAGCTTTCTTTGGAGGTAACGCGCGCGTAGGTACGCCCTGTAACTTTCGAGCGCATACCCGACAGACGCACACGCGATGACAGACAGACAGAATGACAGACAGACAGATGTACCGATTTATATATATAGATAGAAATCCCTTTTTAGGAAGAGTAATTCTGGACACACCTAGAATTGAACTGCTGCTGTCCTCTGGCTTTTTCCAAAGTCAAGAGCACGCTTATTCACTGAGACTCCAGAGAACATGTACAGTACATGGATCCGATTTTGTAGTTGGCAAGTGGATATGGAAGGGTCCCAATTTCTAATGGGCTCTTTGGGTGCCCAACCCCACCAGAAGTGCTTCCTCTCAGAGGAAGGACAACATTTGAATTTCAGGGAGGGGTGGCCCACCCAAAGATTTATTTTATAAGAAGCAAGCTATCAAATCCAAATGGTAGACAAATACTATTTAATAGACTGTGCAATTAATTTTATTTAAAATGTTCTTGCATTTATATTTTGATTTAGAATTCTAAAAAGTAACCTTGAAATTTGTTGACCAACAATGTTTTGTGTATACAATAAAATGGCACAATATGAAGTGACAATGAGTTGATAATTTTACACCTGATATATTAACAATGTTACAGGCTCCAAATGAGCTACATTGGCCCGGAATTTGCAGCCAGTGGCGAAGCAAAGGCGCTCGCTGCTGACCCCAAAGACAGCTGCCTTTCACGATCTCTGTGGCGAGAAGTTTGCCTTTTTCAACACGCAAGTGATTTCAGTATAATATAATGGGGAATCCCTAGAGCGCTCTGCTGTGACGTCAACAAGCTGTGTAAGCAGCCAGTCACAATACAGCATTCTCACAGACAGGGAATCAGGAAGTGAAGAAGCTGCTATTTTTTGAACTTTTTTAAAATGTTAGCAAAACAAAGATTGGTAAACTTGAAATAAATATGAACACATTTTTAAAAATATTAAGTTTTTTAAAAAAGTTTCTTCAAAATTATAATTTTTATCGTTATGGAGAAATTTGACACTGCACAAAATTAAAATCAGTTTTTCAGGGCCATAATGTTTGTTTAGCAGTCAATACACTGTTAAAACCCCAGTTACACCTAATCCAACAAGGCCTAACTTTTAATGGGGTATTTAACAGTGATATTACCATGGCAAAGCCTAAGTTTTTGTCAGTTTCACTAATTTCACTGATTACACTGATTGCTGGCTATGGGGGAGGGGCCACAGCGCAGCCAGTGTTGGAGCAGTGAATGACAGACCCCAACTTCAGGATTTCTGCGTTTAGAGGCACATGCGCTACATCCTGAAGTTGTGGTCAGTTTCAGAGGGGTAATAACAGCAAACGCTGTTAGTTCGCTGTTATTACCCACCACAAATTCCGTCCCATTATGTTAACAAGTATATTATACAGTACTGGCACCAATGTTTCCTTTCATTTTTTGGGGGTCCACGGCACCTTTAAGGGACTGCGCGCTCCATTCAAATGACTGCGCATGTGTGGTTATTTCTCGTTAAAAGCCAGTGAGCCGGCCTGTGCGGGATCTCCAGAGCGCTCCGCGGCTTAACGCAAACATTGACTGGCACATGTTAACTTTCTGAAGTATGTATATAGATGCAGCATTATGGTCTGTACATTCAATGCTACTTAGAAACATACAAGATAGGAGCAGGAGTAGGCCATTCGGCCCCTCGAGCCTGTTCCGCCCTTTAATGAGATCATGACTGATCATCCAAATTCAATACCCTGTCCCTGCTTTCTCCCCATATCCCTTGATCCCTTTAGCCTTAAGAAATATATCTTAACTCCTTCTTGAATATATTTAATAAGTTGGCCTCAACTGCCTTCTGTGGTAGAGAATTCCACAGGTTCACCACTCTCTGGGTGAAGAAATTCCTCCTCATTTCAGTCCTAAATGGCTTACCCCTTATCCTTAGACTGTGATCCCTGGTTCTGGTCTCCCCCGCCATCGGGAACATCCTTCCTGCATCTAGTCTGCCTAGTCCTGTTAGAATTTTATAAGTGTGGTGTATGTGCCTTTAAGAGCCCCAGGTGTGCGTAATGCCGGTAATTGCCACTTGGGCTATATAAGCCTGTGTATTGTGTATATCCTTTAGAACCCCCCCCAGACTTGCTTAGTAAATACCTATGAACCAACTCCTGTCTTCAGTGTCTTTATCTACACACGGACACTACAGTGGCGACGAAGTGGAAACGGACATACCTGCAATTCGGCAGCACCTCAAGGACATCGATTCCTCCAGCGTCCAGAAGACTCAAGGAAGTTATAGAAACTGTGGTTTCACCAGCTGGCCAAGCTGGTGGCAGGTACTGCGCTAATCCTTCCTGGGCGTCAGGCTGGGGCTCCAGCGTCGGGCTCTACAGCTGAGGCAGGCAGCGAAATCGGAGGCAAGCAATAACGGACTGGGAGGGTGCACTCGGGAGACGGCCGGCGCGGCAAGCAGGTCAGCGTTTAGACCTCCGTCGGGAACGAGTCTCCAACAGTGAATAATCGGAAACCACAGTAAAACAGCGTTGTTATCGGTAGCAGCGGCGGGAAAGCGCAGGAAGCGCCATATCGTTGCTACAGAGAGAAAAAAAAAAGCGCGGGAAGCGCCATATCTTTTTTTGAAATGCCTAAGTCTGGCAATATTGATGCTTTTGATAACGAAACAGAGCCTAACTTTGGCAATATTGATGTTTTTGATAACAAGATAGAGAATTGGACCACATATGTAGAAAGAGTGGAGGTGTTTTGCACCGCAAATGGAATAGAAGATGAAAAAAAAGCTTCAGTGCTTCTGCATCTAATGGGCACAGAAACACAAGCTGTTACGCAACTTAATCACTCCAGCCGAACCGATGGACAAGAATTTTGAGGAGATTGTTGATACCCTACACTGCCAATTCAAGGCAGGACTGGCAGATTCTCTGCAAGACAAATTCATCTGCGATCCCCTAAGTGTAGAAACACAAAAAAAGGTATCTTCTGGAAAAGATTTAACACTGGACAAGGCTTTCAGTGCAATAGGAGCGGCGAAGATACAGCAAAGGCCACAGGACTTCGGCACCCATGAAATGACACGGGGTTTCAAGAGATGTTATCGCTGCGGCAGATCCAACCATGACCAGAGGGATTGCTGGTTCAAAGAAAAAGCATGCAGGCGATGCGTAAAGATGGGACACATTCCACGTGTATGCCGATCTGAAAATAAAAAATCCACTAACGGGAAAAGAATCAATAAGGAAAAGCACAGAAAGGTACAAATGATGACGGACAGTAGCTCCAAAGACCAGAAGAGCGATAGCGACTCCGGGAACAAGAGACTAAGCTCTCTCAAATTACATAATGTAATTGCCAATGAAGATTACCAGACCATTTGGGTTACCCTCATAATAGCAGGGTCCCCAGTTAAAATGGAGCTAGATACAGGATCAGCTCTAACCGTAATAAATCGATGAGATTACGAGAGGCTATTTTCGCATATACCTCTAAAAGACACATCCATTATCTTAAAAACATATACGGGGCAGAAAGTATACCCCAAAGGAAAAATAAAGGTGCCTGTGGTATACAACGGCAAAGAAATACAAAAGTTGTATTTATACATTCTACAAGATGGTGGTCCACCGTTGTTGGGACATGAATGGATAAGGAAGATACGTTTAGACTGGCACTCCATTCAGGCACTGACGGTGACCAGTAAGGAAAAAAACAAGGATGACATCATACCTGAACGATTAAAAGACATCTTGGCCAACGCCAAAGAAGTGTTTCAAGAGAAACTAGGAACCTTGAAAGGCATCACCGCCTCAATAAAAGTGGAAGATGCAGCAATTCCAAAAAATTTTAAGGCAAGACCGGTGCCATACGCAATACGTCCGGCAGTCGAGGCAGAGCTGGAGAATTTGGAAAAGGCAGGCGTATTATCCAAAATAGATTGAAGCGAATGGGCAACACCCATCGTTCCAGTCATGAAAAAAGCATTGAAAAATAACTCTGAGGAACAGAGAAAAATTCGCATCTGTGGGGACTTTAAGGTGACTGTAAACCCAGTCCTTCACACGGTACAGTATCCTCTTCCGAGGATAGAAGATATTTTCGCCTCACTATCTGGAGGAAAACGTTTCACAAAAATTGACTTGGCACAGGCCTATCTACAGATGGAGGTTGAGGAGACCTCTAAAAAGTATCTCACAATAAACACACACAAAGGCCTGTACCAGTACAATCGACTGGTTTTTGGAGTAGCATCAGCTCCAGCTATCTGGCAAAGAGCTATGGAGCAAGTCCTGCAAGGGATTCCGGGGACTCAGTGTTACCTAGACGACATCCTTATAACAGGAGAAAACGACAACGAGCACCTTGCCAATTTGGAGCAGGTGCTCACTAGGCTGAAAGAACGGGGCCTACGAGCAAATCGCCCCAAGTGCGAATTTTTCCAAAATCAGCTATCATATTGTGGCCACATAATTAATAAGGAAGGGTTGCATAAGTCACCTGAAAAAATTGAAGCAGTTATAAAAGCCCCAGCACCTGAAAATGTTTCACAATTGAGGTCATTCCTGGGATTAATAAATTACTATCATAAATTTTTACCGAACTTATCAACTATTCTACACCCTCTTAATGATCTTCTACACACAGGAGTGATTTGGAAATGGAACGAAGACTGTAAACGTGCCTTCCATAAATGTAAAGACTTAATCACGTCCGAGAAAGTTTTGGCTCATTACAACCCACCACTACCAATCAGACTGGCGTGCGATGCATCCCCTTACGGCATAGGAGCGGTATTGTCCCATAGATTCCCTGATGGCTCGGAACGGCCGATAGCTTTTGCGTCACGCTCATTGAACTCAGCTGAGCGTAATTATTCCCAGATAGACAGGGAAGCACTCAGCCTGGTATGGGGAGTGAAGAAATTCAACCATTACCTACACGGACAAAAATTTACCTTGCTGACTGACCATCAACCCCTCATCTCCATATTCAACCCTAAAAAAGGTGTCCTCATTATGACGGCACAAAGACTACAGAGGTGGTCCCTTTTTCTAGGGGCACACCAATACAACATTGAATACAAAGGGTCAAAACAGCATGGGAATGCTGACGGTTTATCGCGCCTGCCGTTGCCAACAATAGAAGAGGCACCTACAGTAGACCCAGTAGAGATATTCCACTCTACCATAGTGGAATGTCTACCGGTGACAAATTCTGCCATTGAAAGGGAGACCAGAAATGACCCTACTCTCTCACGGGTCTACGATTTAACAATGAAGGGATGGCCAGCACATGGCGAACCACTGTTGCCAGCATTCTCGCAAAGAAGAGAACAGCTGTCAGTGTGCCGAGGAACCTTGATGTGTGGATCCAGAGTGGTGATTCCACCCAAACTCCAGGATAAAGTGCTAAAGGAGCTTCACGAGGGGCATCTGGGTGGAGTGAAAATGAAGAACCTAGCTAGGGCGTTTGTATGGTGGCCAGGTATCGATGGAGACATCGAAGACATGACCAAGAGCTGCCTAGGATGCCAGAAGGTCCAAAATGCTCTGCCACAGGCCCCTCTACATCCATGGGAGTGGCCCTCATCTCCCTGGCAAAGGGTGCACATCGACTTTGCTGGTCCATTTATGGACTCTGTTCTTAATCGCGGTTGATGCACACTCCAAGTGGCCGGAGGTAATAAAGATGTCCTCCACCACCACGGAAAAAACCATCACAGTATTAAGGACCATATTTGCCAGGAATGGGCTGCCGGAACAGATATGTTCTGATAATGGACCGCAATTTGTGTCCGAAGAATTCAGAAAGTTCTTAAAGAACAATGGGGTAAAGCACTACACGTCCGCCCCATACCATCCCGCCACCAATGGATTGGCTGAAAGGTTTGTCCAGACCTTTAAGAAGGCCATGGGTAATGAAGACATAAAACTTCAGCACAAGGTGGATAACTTCTTATTTGCATATAGGAATGCGACACATATGGTTACAAACCAAACTCCCGCCATGATGTTCTACAATAGAAACCTAAGATGCCGGCTGGATTTGGTCAAGCCCAACATCCGAAGGGACGTGGAGAACCGGCAGTTTCAGGGCATGAATGAAAGGCCAACTAGGGCCTTCCAGATAGGCCAACCGGTTTTGGCCCGGGACTACCGTACCGAGAAATGGCAGCCTGGAACTATCTGCACACGACTAGGACCACTGATGTATACCGTGGACATCGGAGAAAGCATAATAAGGCGCCATGCTGACCAAATCATCAAGTCATCCGAAAAGGGACAACCTACACCACCACGCTATACATCTAACGATGAAGTAGAGATACCCATATCTACCTCCGACCCGGTGATACTGGAACCCGATGAACCCGACACTGGCCTTCAAGCCGAATCAGCCTTGCCAGAAGAACCTACTACACCACCAGAAACTACTACACCCCCGAGGCGTTATCCGGACCGAGTCAGGAAGCCTCCTGAGAGACTAACTTATAATTAATTAATACAGCAATGTATATTATTTTGCATATAACATGTAATTAATAATTGCTTAAAATATGATGTACTAGTTAGCTAGAAGGGGAGGAATTGTGGTGTATGTGCCTTTAAGAGCCCCAGGTGTGCGTAATGCCGGTAATTGCCACTTGGGCTATATAAGCCTGTGTATTGTGTATATCCTTTAGAACCCCCCCCCAGACTTGCTTAGTAAATACCTATGAACCAACTCCTGTCTTCAGTGTCTTTATCTACACACGGACACTACAATAAGTTTCAATGAGATCCCCTCTCATTCTTCTAAACTCCAGCCTAATCGACCCAATCTCTCCTCATACGTCATTCCTGCCATCCCAGGTATCAGTCTGGTGAATCTTCGCTGCACTCCCTCCATGGCAGGAACATCCTTCCTCAGATAAGGTGACCAAAACTGCACACAATACTCAAGGTGTGGTCTCACCAAGGCCCTGTACAACTGCAGCAAGACATCCTTGCTCCTGTACTCGAATCCTCTCGCTATGAAGGCCAACATACCATTAGCCTTCTTAACCACCTGCTGCACCTGCATGCTTACCTTCAGTGACTGGTGCACAAGGTCACCCAGGTCTCGTTGCACTTCCCCTTTTCCCAATCTATTGCCGTTCAGATAATAATCTGTCTTCCTGTTTTTGCCACCGAAGTGGATAACCTCGCATTTATCCACATTATACTACATCTGCCATGCATCTGCCCAATCACCCAACCTGTCCAAATCATACTGGAGTTTCTCTGTATCCTCCTCACAGCACACACGCCCACCCAGCTTTGTGTCATCTGCAAACTTGGAGATATTACACCTAGTTCCCTTGCCTAGATCATTAATATATATTGTGAATAGCTGGGGTCCAAGCACCGATCCCTGCGGTACCCCACTAGTCACTGCCTGCCACTCGGAAAAAGACCCGTTTATTCCAACTCTTTGCTTCCTGTCAGCCAACCAGTTCTCTATCCAAGTTAATACCTTACCCCCAATCCCATGTGCGTTAACTTTGCACCTCAATCTCTTATGCGGGACCTTATCGAAAGCCTTCTGAAAGTCCAAATACACCACATCCACTGGCTCTCCCTTATCTATTCTACCAGTTACATCCTCAAAAAATTCCAGTAGATTAGTCAAGCACGATTTACCTTTTGTAAATCCATGTTGACTTTGTCCGATCCTGTCACTGTTTTCCAAGTGCTCTGCTATTACATCTTTTATAATGGACTCTAGCATTTGCCCCACTACCGATATCAGACTTACCGGTCTATAATTCCCCGTTTTCTCTCTACCACCTTTTTTAAATAGTGGGGTTACGTTAGCTACCCTCCAATCCATGGGAACTGTTCCAGAGTCTATAGAATTTTGGAAGATGACCGGCAATGCATCTACTATTTCTAGGGTCACTTCCTTAAGTACCTTGTAGATTATCAGGCCTTGGGGATTTATCGGCCTTCAATCCCATCAATTTCCCTAACAACATTTCCCTACAAATACTGCTTTCATTCAATTCCTCCTTCTCATTAGACCCTATGTTCCCCGACATCTCTGGAAGGTTATTTGTGTCCTCCTTTGTGAAGACAGAACCAAAGTATGTATTTAATTGGTCTGCCATTTCTTTGTTCCCCATTATAAATTCCCCTGATTCTGACTGCAAGGGAACTACGCTTGACTTCACCAATCTTTTTCTCTTCACATATCTATAGAAGCTTTTACAGTCAGTTTTTATGTTCCCTCTTTTGCACTTCGTCGTTTGCTTTGGAGCACATAATGTTAGTCTTCCAGTCTGCTGGAATATAGT
This sequence comes from Somniosus microcephalus, assembly GCF_052327205.1. Lineage (NCBI taxonomy): Eukaryota > Metazoa > Chordata > Chondrichthyes > Squaliformes > Somniosidae > Somniosus > Somniosus microcephalus. Next base: position 95,227,603 of record NC_140989.1, on the reverse strand, counting down.
TTTGTAGAAGTAGGCTTGCACAATGGACTTTACTCTTCTGAGTTGACCTAAAGGATTGAGCTGGTGGAAGTGCATTTAATATTTATTCAATGTTACAATAGATTCTGTGTTTTCACTTTTTAAAGCCCATCAGTTGTGGGTGGTTTTGGCAGGGAGGAAAAAAGCACATTGTCATCCTGCCCATTATAACTACTGGAGTTTTGAGTTCTGATTAAGTGGAAGCTTAATGTATTTGATTTAGTGGATTCAATTTTCACTAACAATTAAATTATTGAAGTGTTTTGTAATTTCCTAATCTAAATTTAGCATAATTCCTTACAATGTTCTAAGAGTTTTGACTGAAAGGAACATTTCTTTGTATGAATAATGTACATGATTATACATGGAGATCAGAATTTAACCAATGGCACGTGATGCATTAAATACTATTAACTAGGTCTGTAAACTTGTAAGAAGGCATGCAAATTACCATGTTTGCAAAGAATGAAAAAGTTCTTCCTTCAATTCCTTGGACTGCACATCACGGTGTAGTGCCAAATGTTGTAATAGTTTTCCTTAAACTTTACACTTTGACTCCACATAAAATAAATGTAACTGCCAGTAGGATTATTTTGGCATTTCCTATCAACAGCTTAACATAAGTCACTCAATCCTGCCATGAATGCAACACTATTTATAAGCATTTATAGTATTGAAAGCTGGCATATTGTTCAGACTTGGTTTCTATTCCCATGGGATCTATATTGCTTACAACTGCTTGACTATTAAGTCAGTCCCGTTCAAGCAGGCATTGTTTGTCGACATTATAAAATATATCTATATATATATATTTATAAAAATCTTGCATTTGGCGTACTTCGCCTGTGCCAAAAAACTTTAATTCCTGGTGTCAGGATTTTTGAGTAAAGCTTTTATGTCCACATTCAAGATCAGCATTGATGATGGGAATTCCCTGTGTCAATAATAACATGCTACAATATAGGCATGCTTCCACTGGATAGCACTGCGGCAGTTCCTCTGTTTCCCAGCCACTTTTGCTATCCAAAGGGCTCTATTTTCTCTGTCTTGTTGCAGTCTTTCACTTGCCAGTCCAAGTAAATCTGCCAGTTTTGCAAAATAATCTATGGCATTTTTACAAATTCTTCTCACTTTCAAATTATAGTTGTGCAACATTCTTCCCTTTCTAGCCTGGTGTAAATTTTAGGGCTACCATGCCCTTGCCTCACTAAAGTAATTTAGTTTTCTCTGGCCTCACTATTGCACCCTGCAGATTCTACCCCACTGTAAATTTAATCCCTAACTTGGGACTTTGCACCTCACCTTTGGTCCAAAACTGTTGCAGTCTGCTTTGAAATGTCTCAGCCCCAGTCAGATATTTATAGCTGTCCCAATGCTGTTGTGACCCCCTGGTGACATAGTTCACAGCCCATTTGCCACTTTTTTTTACCTGTGTTGCATGGATCCCTACAGCCCAAGCACACCTTGGTGCCAGTGTTAATTTTTATCTTACTATAGCAAAATACCGCGGATGCTGGAAATCTGAAATAAAAACAGAAAATGCTGGAAACATTCAGCAGGTCAGGCAGCATCTATGGAGAGAGAAACAGAGTTAATGGCTGGGATTTTGTCAGTGGAGACTTGCTGGAGGCAGGACTGCTGGTTGTTGGGTTTCAGTCCCGCCCCCAGTGATGTCTGATGAACCCACACTATTTTCCCTTGATTGGCCTTGTTAAGACCGCCCTACGGGTTTAACCGGCCAACTAAGGGAAAGCTGGTGACAGATGGAGTCAGCATATGCCGCTTCATCTGTCAAAAAATTTTTGACAGATGAATTGTCAGCATTTGACAGCTTTGAAAAGCTGTCAAACACTGACAATCTCTGTTCAAAGGTGAGCCCGTGCACAGAAGGCTCACAAAAACCTCTCTCCTCAGCAGAAAGCAGATGGCTGCTGCATCTGAGAATGCAGCAGCCATTCTGTCATCTCTGCTGTTAAGATGAGGCACCTCCGGATCCCCAAGGGTTGAAGCCTGCAGGAAGAAGCAAAGGTAAGGAAACTTTTTCCAACACTTTACACTCGCCTCTCATACTTACCTGTCCACACATGCACCCATCACTCACCTCTACAGCAGAGATTTCGACCCCTCTCACCCCCGCAGACCCACTGCTCGCCTCGCTGACCCTGGCGGGGTTTCCTGACGTCGAGAAGCCCGCATCAGCAGGCGTAAAATGGGAAAAAGTCTCTTAGATTCCTGTTAACTACCTGTTAACAGGCAGTTAATTGGCTCTAATCCTCTTCCCTCCTTGAGGAGACGGGTCCTTGTGTGAGTTGGGGGACCCGCCTCCCAGGAAGATGGTTTGGAGACGGGTTGGGAGCGAGTTTGGGACCCACTCCCAATTTTTCCCATTTTCCCACCAGTCCCGCCTCCAAACCCGCCTCCTCAGGGCTGGTAAAATCCAGCCCAATGATTCAGGTTGATGACCTTTCATTAGAACTTTTATATTGTTGCTGCCGAGGACCTTGTAACTTGGCCAGTCCCAATCCCATATATAAAATAGTCCCAAAGCGCTTCACAGGAATGTTAACAAACAAAATTTGACACTGAGCCACTTATGATATTAAGACAGGTGATCAAAAGCTTGGTCAAAGAGGTAGGTTTTAAGGAGTGTCTTGAGGAGAGAGAGGCTGAGAAGTTTAGGGAAGGAATTCCAGAGCTTGGGGCCGAGACAGCGAAAGGCACAGTCGCCATTGGTGAAGCGATTAAAATCAGGAATGTGCAAGAGGCCAGATTTGGAGGAGCGCCGAGATCTCGGAGGGTTGTGGGGCTGGAGGAGATTACAGAGATAGGGAGGACTGAGGCCATGGAGGGATTTAAACACAAGGATGAGAATTTTAAAACTGAGGTGTTGATGAACCGGGTGCCAATGTAGGTCAGCGAGCACAGAGCACTAGGTGAACAGCGCTTGGCGCGAGTTAGGATACAGACACCAGGGTTTTGGATGAGCGCAAGTTTATGGAAAGTGTTAGGTGGGAGGCCAGCCAGGCCAGCATTGGAATAGATGAGTCTAGAGGTAACAATGGCATGGATGAGGGTTTCAGCAGCAGATGAGTTGAGGCAGCGGCGATGACGGGAAATGTTACGGAGGTGGAAGTGGATATGGGGTCGGAAGCTCATCTCAGTTTCGTATAGGATGCCAAGGTTGTGAACCATCTGGTTGAGCCTTAAGTGGCCAGGGAGATGGATGGAGTCATGGGAGATCGTCTAGTATTGTACTAAGTGTTATCGCAGATGTATTCTGAATTTATCCATAATTTGTTCACGTACTGCAGGCATATACTAGTTTATCAGTAAAAGAATGGATCAAGAATAAGCTTTTAGTTTGATTAATCACAACTACATACTAATTAACAGGAGAAAAAACAACTAGATTGACAGTTTCAACTGATTTTTAAAAAAAATGAAATTAAGTTGACTTAATATTGTCAGTTCAGTTGAAGGTGCTTTACAATTGCTCCTGTAGTATGCTCCCAGATTTGATGCCCAATGAGACAATTTTATTCAAGTCAGCAATGGAGTGCTACAAATGGCCTTAATTTCCCTATGCTAGGAAGGTGGAGAAAATATTGTTCTGCATTTCCAGCACTGATCTCTCGTCAGTGAAGCACTGGCAAGTGCACATGTATGGATGTCAGGATTAGGCTTGGCTGTCAAGTCAAATAGTCTGGTGATACTTGTTGTTTCGACTCGCATGTAGGGTTGTCACCCCTCCAGGACTGACCTGGAGTCTCTAGGAGTCTCTAGGAATTGAAGATTAATCTCCATGCCGCAAGCAGTCTGAAAGAAAATTAATTGGGGCATTAAAAATAATTGTTTATTTCATTTTCTTTGAACACTTTGATTTATGAGTTATAAAAATATTGGAGATGCGGGATAAAAAAGCTGTTTGACTATCTGTCAAGAATCATCTGATCGGGTAATGAAGAGACTGTTCGCTTTCCAATTGACGTGGGAAGGTGGTGTGCCATGAGGATGGACGTGTGGGGTGACCTATTGCTGGAGAGAGGGGCAGGCGGTAGATGGTCATGTGATGAAACCACCTCGATTACGTCTAACCAGAGTTGGCAACTCTATTCATACATGGAGTGTGGCCATTTTGGATGAAGTACTGGAGGACTGTCGGTATCTATGGAATTGTATTCCAACATAAGTAAGGGGAGGAAATTGTGGGGGTGAAAGGTGGCGGGGAAGGGGGGTGGAGAGAAAGAATGTCTTCAGTATATAACCTATATAGAACATCATTGGACTTTACATGGAAAATTTGAGAATTTCAAATGCTTAGCATATAAATGATCAACATTGTTTCTTTAAAAAAAAACTATTTAATGTTCTATTTAAAGGTATATTATTCTGTTCTAAACATAAAGTACAGTAATTACTTTGCACATCTGAGCAAACTAATAAGCAGATAGCTTAAATATGGCTATTGTCTAGTGCAAACATCAAATGTACTAGTTTAAGGGAATTTGAATTTTTTTTTAATTGGATATAAAGCTCTGAATTTAGAAACAAATTAATTACCAGAGTATCATCTCAATAAATCCTGAAAGTATAATTTCCCCATATGTTCAACCTCCCACATGCAATTAGGATTTCTTATCCAAGGTTGAAAAACGTAATCACCGAAGAATACTGACTCTTTTAGAAACTTGCGCTCTTGGGCTGCTGTTTTGGTCAGATAAAGTTTACAGCTCAATGGAAGCCATTTGGTCCATTGTGTCTGTGCCAGCTATTTGCAAGTGCAGTCCAAAATGAATCCGACTGATCTGCGCTCATCCTGTAGCTCTGTCCTCTACTTCAAATATTTATCCAATTTTCCCGTAAAAGATTAAATGGTCTCCTCTCAATCATATCCTGTGGCAATGCATTTCTGCCAAATTATCTCATTCTTTGGTGGCAATTTTAGACTGATGTCTCCTCATCACTGACTTTGCAACCAGAAAAAATAGTCTTTCCCTATGCACCCTAACAAAACCCTTCATAATTAAAGAAAAAAACTCTCTTCAATCTCCTCAGCCCTTGCTAGTCTAGTAGAAATTGTCACAGTGGGGTGATTTGTGTCTACCTATCACCTTGTTTAGTGAAAATCAGGGCAGTTGGCAGATGGAAAATGTAACAAATTCTTGCCCAAGTCCTGCCTGAATCAGTTTTCAAACGGGCCTTGAAATAGCCCAAAACAGGCAGGAGCTTTATATCAGTATTTAAATCAGAGTCCTATGTGGTTGTAGGATGCCAATGCAATTTGCATGTACCAAGTAAGCAGACTAACATGTGGTTCTTAAGAGACAGGTGAAGGCTGCTCAAAAATAGTTAAATTTAAGTGTTTTTTTAGGGCTCAGGAAGGAGCATCGATGTTCCTCTTGGTTCCTCAAAAATAAATCCTCGAGATGCCCGACCCTCTGCTGCCCTCCCCAGGAATTGGATCCTTGACCCCGACTTCCCCTTTCACTTATCTCCACCACCTCAGCTCCACACTGGATGTACAAATATCCAGCAATCCCAATCAGCAAGCGGCTTGAAATGCGTGACCAGCTTGTTGACGGTATGGAAATGAGGCCTGACTGAAAATTGGTCAAGCCTTGGACCGAACCCATTGGACAAGCAATGGGCTTGCAACGCCTGCCTCCTGTCCAATGGAATTGGTGACCCGAGAATTGCCCCCATATCTCAAATCTCTCCTCATATCAATAGTTCCCATTCCAGGCATCATAATAACATAAGATGTAGGAGTAGGTCATTTGGTCCCTCGAGCCTGCTCTGCAATTCAATAAGATCATGGCTAATCTGATCTTGGCCTCAACTCCACTTCCCTGCCCGCGCCCCATAACCCTTGACTCTCTTATCGTTCAAAAATCTGTCTATCTCCACCTTAAATATATTCAATGACCCAGCCTCCACAGCTCTCTGGGGAAGAGAATTCCAAAGATTCACGACCCTCAGAGAGAAGAAATTCTTCCTCATTTCCGATTTAAATGGGTGCCTCCTTATTCTGAAATTATGCCCCCTAGTTCTAGATTCCCCCACGAGGGGAAACATCCTCTCTGCATCTACCCTGTCAAGCCCCTTCAGAATCTTATGTTTCAATAAGATCCCCTCTCATTCTTCTAAACTCCAATGAGTATAGGCTCAACCTTTCTTCATAAGACTACCCCTTCATCTCTGGATTCAACCTCATGAACCTTCTCTGAACTGCCTCCAAAGCAAGTATATCATTCCTTAAATGAGACCAAAACTGTATGCAGTATTCCAGGTGTGGTCTCACCAACGCCCTGTACAGTTGTAACAGGACTTCCCTACTTTTACACTCCATTCCCTTTGCAATAAAGGCCAACACTCCATTTGCCTTCCTAATTACTTGCTGTACCTGCATGCTAACTTTTTGTGATTCATGTACAAGGACCCCCAGATCCCTCAGTACCTCAGCATTTTGTAATCTCTTCCCATTTAAATAACAATTTGCTTTTTTATTTTTCCTACCAAAGTGGATAACTTCGCATTTTCCCACATTAAATTCCATCTGCCAGATTTTTGCCCACTCACTTATATCCCTTTGGAGATTCCTTGCGTCCTCCACACAATTTGCTTTCCCACCTATCTTTGTATCATCAGCAAATTTGCCTACATTACATTCGGTCCCTTCATCCAAGTCATTAATATGGATTGTAAATAGTTGAGGCCCCATCACTGATCCCTGCGGCACCCCACTAGTTACAGTTTGCCAACCTGAAAATGACCCATTTATCATCTTGGTGAACCTTTGCCGTACACTCTGGCTATAATATTCTTTCTATAATGGGGAACCTAGAACTACACACAGAATTCTAACTGTGGCCTAATCATTCTTGCCTTCCTGTTTTTTTTTTGTTATGGGCCACAGCTTTTTCCCCTCCCATCATCTGCAGCAACGTCAACTGTCGGCTAGACACATCAAAAACATAAAGTGGACAAAATATAGGGGTAAATGTTAACTCCTCGTTCAGCAGGAATGCAGCCAGTAAGCAGTTAAAATAGAGTGGCCCCATTTCCCATGCTATTTCTGACCTTCATGCCGCTGGTTTTGGGCTGGTCGAGGCTGGTGCCGGACACAAGTTGGAGCCTCAAGTATAAATGCTAACCGGAGTCAGATGACATTTAAATCCTGTCCTGAGTGGGCAGCTGCTCTGTTCAGTGACACCTGATCTGGCGGCAGCAGTGGTCCTCCTAGGTAAGTGAAATACTTCTCTCAGTGGGGCCAAGAGAAACTATGTTCTCCTAGGCACCACAAGAAAAGTCTGGGCCCCCTCCCCATCTGCGCGATACCCCTTTGACATAACTGTGTGCTGGCGAGTCTTCCTTTATTGCTGGTGGGCTGCCTCCAGGCCACTTGAACTTGCTCTCTCACCCACTAGCCAGCTGCTGCTTTCCGCTTGTTTCAGGCAGGAAGCTGACTGGCGGAATGTAAATGAGCCCCAGGAGTTAAAATACTACTGGGATTATTTGTACGAACACTTTTGCAACCTCTGCGCGTGTGCATGGTATACCGGAGCTGCACGTGTGCACCCGATTCCCTTCTGCGCATGCGCGCTGTACACCCGAGCTCTGCTATGTGCAGTACCCAACCTGCAGCTGCGGCCTGCACCGTGGCTCACGCATCCCTCGGCTCCGTATGGAGAAGGTCAGCGGATCCGTTGGTGGCCGTGTGGTGGGGTGGGGGGGGGAGAGAGAGAGATTGAGGAGATCGGGGGGGGGGTGGGTGGGGGGATAGATAGAGGAGATTGGAAGGGGGGGAAGGGAGAGAGGGGAGATCGGAGGGGGGAGCGCGGGGAGATCGGCGGGGGGGAGCGCGGGGAGAGCGGAGGGGGGAGCGCGGGGAGAGCGGCGGGGAGAGCGGAGGGGGGAGCGCGGGGAGAGCGGAGGGGGGAGCGCGGGGAGAGCGGAGGGGGGGAGCGCGGGGAGATCGGAGGGGGGGAGCGCGGGGAGAGTGGAGGGGGGAGCGCGGGGAGAGCGGAGCGCGGGGAGAGCGGAGGGGGGGAGCGCGGGGAGAGCGGAGGGGGGAGAGTGGAGGGGGGAGCGCGGGGAGAGCGGAGGGGGGGAGCGCGGGGAGAGCGGAGGGGGGGAGCGCGGGGAGAGCGGAGGGGGGGAGCGCGGGGAGAGCGGAGGGGGGGAGCGCGGGGAGAGCGGAGGGGGGACGCGGGGAGTGTGGAGGGGGAGAGCGGAGGGGGGAGCGCGGGGAGGGGGAGCGCGGGGAGAGCGGAGGAGGGGAGGGGCGCGGGGGGAGAGCGGAGTGGGGGAGGAGGGGGAGAGCGGAGGGGGGAGGAGGGGGGAGCGGGGTGGAGAGCGGAGGGGTGGGGAGGAGGGGGGAGCGGGGTGGAGAGCGGAGGGGTGGGGAGGAGGGGGGAGCGGGGTGGAGAGCGGAGGGGGGGAGGAGGGGGGAGGGGGGGAGGAGGGGGTAGAGCGGAGGAGGGGGAGCGGGGTGGAGGGGGGGGAGGAGGGGGGAGCGGGGGGGGAGGAGGGGGGAGCGGGGGGAGAGCGGAGGGGGGAGGAGCGGGGTGGAGAGCGGAGGGGAGAGCGGGGCGGGGAGGGGGGAGCGGGGAGGGGAGGGAGTGAGCACGGGGGGAGCGCGGGGAGAGCGGAGGGGGGACGCGGGGAGTGTGGAGGGGGAGCGCGGGGAGGGGGGAGCGCGGGGAGAGCGGAGGAGGGGAGGGGCGCGGGGGGAGAGCGGAGGGGGGGAGGAGGGGGAGAGCGGAGGGGGGAGGAGGGGGGAGCGGGGTGGAGAGCGGAGGGGTGGGGAGGAGGGGGGAGCGGGGTGGAGAGCGGAGGGGTGGGGAGGAGGGGGGAGCGGGGTGGAGAGCGGAGGGGGGGAGGAGGGGGAGGGGGGGTAGAGCGGAGGGGGGGAGGAGGGGGGAGGGGGGAGCGGGGGGTAGAGCGGAGGGGGGGAGGAGGGGGAGCGGGGTGGAGGGGGGGGAGGAGGGGGGAGCGGGGGGGGAGGAGGGGGAGAGCGGAGGGGGGAGGAGGGGGGAGCGGGGTGGAGAGCAGAGGGGAGAGCGGGGCGGGGAGGGGGGAGTGGGGAGGGGAGGGAGTGGGGGGGAGGGGGGAGAGCGGAGGGGGGAGGGGGGAGAGCGGAGGGGGGCGGGGGGAGCAGGGGGAGGGGGAGAGCGGAGGGGGGCGGGGGGAGCAGGGGGAGGGGGGGAGTGGGGAGGGGGGGAGCGGAGAGGGGGGAGGGAGAGGGGAGATCGGAGGGCGGAGGGAGGAGGGGAGATCGGAGGGGGGAGGGAGGAGGGGAGATCGGAGGGGGGAGGGAGGAGGGGAGATCGGAGGGGGGAGGGAGAGGGGAGATCGGAGGGGGGGAGGGAGAGGGGAGATCGGAGGGGGGAGGGAGAGGGGAGATCGGAGGGGGGGAGAGCGGAGGGGGGAGGGAGAGGGGAGATCGGAGGGGGGAGGGAGAGGTGGGAGGGAGAGGGGAGATCGGAGGGGGGAGGGAGAGGTGGGAGGGAGAGGGGAGATCGGAGGGGGGAGGGAGAGGTGGGAGGGAGAGGGGAGATCGGAGGGGGGAGGGAGAGGTGGGAGGGAGAGGGGAGATCGGAGGGGGGAGGGAGAGGTGGGAGGGAGAGGGGAGATCAGAGGTGGGGGGGAGGGAGAGGGGAGATCGGAGGGGGGAGGGAGAGGGGAGATCGGAGGGGGGAGGGAGAGGGCAGATCGGAGGGGGGAGGGTGAGGGGAGATCGGAGGGGGGAGGGTGAGGGGAGATCGGAGGGGGGAGGGAGAGGGTAGATCAGAGGGGGGAGGGAGAGGGGAGATCGGAGGGGGGGAGGGAGAGGGGAGATCGGAGGGGGGGAGGGAGAGGGGAGATCGGAGGGGGGAGGGAGAGGGGAGATCGGAGGGGGGGGAGAGCGGAGGGGGGAGGGAGAGGGGAGATCGGAGGGGGGAGGGAGAGGTGGGAGGGAGAGGGGAGATCGGAGGGGGGAGGGAGAGGTGGGAGGGAGAGGGGAGATCGGAGGGGGGAGGGAGAGGTGGGAGGGAGAGGGGAGATCGGAGGGGGGAGGGAGAGGTGGGAGGGAGAGGGGAGATCGGAGGGGGGAGGGAGAGGTGGGAGGGAGAGGGGAGATCGGAGGGGGGAGGGAGAGGTGGGAGGGAGAGGGGAGATCAGAGGTGGGGGGGAGGGAGAGGGGAGATCGGAGGGGGGAGGGAGAGGGGAGATCGGAGGGGGGAGGGAGAGGGCAGATCGGAGGGGGGAGGGTGAGGGGAGATCGGAGGGGGGAGGGTGAGGGGAGATCGGAGGGGGGCGGGTGAGGGGAGATCGGAGGGGGGAGGGTGAGGGGAGATCGGAGGGGGGAGGGTGAGGGGAGATCGGAGGGGGGAGGGTGAGGGGAGATCGGAGGGGGGAGGGTGAGGGGAGATCGGAGGGGGAGGGTGAGGGGAGATCGGAGGGGGGAGGGAGGGGGCAGATCGGAGGGGGGAGGGAGGGGGGAGATCGGAGGGGGGAGGGAGGGGGGATTTCGGAGGGGGGGAGGGAGGGGGGATTTCGGAGGGGGGAGGGAGGGGGGATTTCGGAGGGGGGAGGGAGGGGGGCGATCGGAGGGGGGAGGGAGGGGGGAGGGAGGGGGGCAATCGGAGGGGGGGGAGATCGGAGGGAGAGGGGGAGAGGGGGAGATTGGAGGGAGAGGGGGAGAGGGGGGAACGGAGGGGGGAGGGGGGAACGGGAGGGGGGGATCGGAGGGGGGGTGGGGGGATCGGAGGGGGGAGGGGGGAGCGGGAGGTCGGAGGGGGCGGGGGAGGTCGGAGGGGGGAGGGAGGGGGGAGATTGGAGGGAGAGGGGGGGAGGAGAGGGGGGAGATTGGAGGGGGGAGGGAGAGGGGGGAGGGAGAGGGGGGAGATTGGAGGGGGGAGGGAGGGGGGGAGATTGGAGGGGGGAGGGAGGGGGAGATCGGAGGGAGAGGGGATGGGAGAGGGGAGATCGGAGGGGGGGGAGTGGGGATGGGAGAGGGGAGATCGGAGGGGGGGCGGGAGAGCGGAGGGGGGAGGGAGGGGGGAGATCGGAGGGTGGGAGATCAGAGATCGGAGGGGGGGAGGGAGAGGGGAGATCGGAGGGGAGACAGAGGGGAGATCGGAGGGGAGAGAGAGAGAGGAGATCGGAGGGGAGGGAGAGAGAGGAGATCGGAGGGAGAGAGGAGATCGGAGGGGAGGGAGAGAGGAGATCGGAGGGGAGGGAGAGAGAGGAGATCGGAGGGGAGGGAGAGAGAGGAGATCGGAGGGGAGGGAGAGAGGAGATCGGAGGAGAGGGAGAGAGAGGAGATCGGAGGGGAGGGAGAGAGAGGAGATCGGAGGGGAGGGAGAGAGAGGAGATCGGAGGGGAGGGAGAGAGAGGAGATCGGAGGGGAGGGAGAGAGGAGATCGGAGGGGAGGAAGAGAGAGGAGATCGGAGGGGAGGGAGAGAGAGGAGATCGGAGGGGAGGGAGAGAGGAGGTCGGAGGGGAGGGAGAGAGAGGAGATCGGAGGGGAGGGAGAGAGAGGAGATCGGAGGGGAGGGAGAGAGGAGATCGGAGGGGAGGGAGAGAGAGGAGATCGGAGGTGAGGGAGAGAGAGGAGATCGGAGGGGAGAGAGGGGGAGATCGGAGGGGGGAGGGAGAGGGGAGATCGGAGGGGAGAGAGAGAGAGGAGATCGGAAGGGAGAGAGAGGGGAGATCGGAGGGGGGAGAGAGAGGGGAGATCAGAGGGGGGAGAGAGAGGGGAGATCGGAGGAGAGAGAGAGAGGAGATCGGAGGGGAGAGAGAGGGGAGAGAGAGGGGAGAGAGAGGGGAAATCGGAGGGGAGAGAGAGGGGAGATCGGAGGGGGGAGAGAGGGGAGATCGGAGGGGAGAGAGAGAGAGAGGAGATCGGAGGGGAGAGAGAGAGAGAGGAGATCGGAGGGGAGAGAGAGAGAGAGAGAGGAGATCGGAGGGGAGAGAGAGAGGAGATCGGAGGGGAGAGAGAGGAGATCGGAGGGGAGAGAGAGAGAGGAGATCGGAGGGGAGAGAGAGGAGATCGGAGGGGAGAGAGAGAGAGAGATCGGAGGGGAGAGAGAGGAGATCGGAGGGGAGAGAGAGAGAGAGGAGATCGGAGGGGAGAGAGAGAGGAGATCGGAGGGGAGAGAGAGGAGATCGGAGGGAGAGAGAGAGAGGAGATCGGAGGGGAGAGAGAGGAGATCGGAGGGGAGAGAGAGGAGATCGGAGGGGAGAGAGAGAGAGAGGAGATCGGAGGGGAGAGAGAGAGAGAGGAGATCGAAGGAGAGAGAGAGAGGAGATCGGAGGAGAGAGAGAGAGGAGATCGGAGGGGAGAGAGAGGGGAGATCGGAGGGGAAAGAGAGGGGAGATCGGAGGGGAGAGAGAGGGGAGATCGGAGGGGAGAGAGAGGGGAGATCGGAGGGGAGGGAGAGGGGAGATCGGAGGGGAGAGAGAGAGAGGGAGAGGAGATCGGAGGGGAGAGAGAGAGAGGAGATCGGAGGGGAGAGAGAGAGAGGAGATCGGAGGGGAGAGAGAGAGAGGAGATCAGAGGGGAGAGAAGATCGGAGGGGAGAGAGAAGATCGGAGGGGAGAGAGAGAGCAGATCAGAGAGGAGATCGGAGGGGAGAGAGAGAGGAGATTGGAGGGGAGAGAGGAGATCGGAGGGGAGAGAGAGGGGCTCATAACGCCCATATACAAAAGTGGGGACAAAGTCGACCCAAATAACTATCGAGGCATCTGTGTAAACAGTAACCTGGGGAAGGTATTCTGTAGTATCATACACAAAAGACTTATAAATTTCCTTGAGGAGCACAATGTCTTGAGTAAAAGCCAAATTGGATTCCTACCAAAGTATAGAACATCAGATCATATCTTCACCCTACAGACCCTAATTGACAAACATGTTCATCAAAACAAAAGCAAAATCTACGCATGCTTTATAGATTTCCAGAAGGCTTTCGATTCCATCTGGCACGACGGTCTATTCCTGAAACTTATCGAAAGCGGGGTAGGGGGAAAAACATATGATGTAATTAAATCAATGTATACAAACAATAAATGTGCAGTTAAAATTGGAGACAAACAAACAAAATACTTCCCACAGGGGCGGGGGGTGACGCAGGGCTCGCCCACCTCACCGACACTCTTTAATATTTACATAAATGAATTGGCAAAACTACTTGAACAATCTACAGCACCCGGCCTCACCCTATATGAATCCAAGGTTAAATTCCTCCTCTATGCAGATGACCTGGTTCTGCTGTCACCAACTAAGGAGGGTCTACAGCAGGACCTGGATCTGCTGGAGTCGTTCTGCCAGACCTGGGCCCTGACAATAAATCCCCAAAAAAACAAAGTCCTTGTGTTCCAGCAAAGATCCAGACATCAGGGACCCAAAATAAATTTCACACTAGGAACAACCAAAATTGAACAAACCACTAACTACACATACTTGGGCTTAAAAATCAGTTCTACGGGAAATTCTCATCTGGCTGTGAATGAACTGAAAGAGAAAGCAAGAAGGGCTTTCTATGCCATTAAAAAATCAATCCAAATAGAAATCCCAATTAGCATTTGGCTCAAAATTTTTAAATCAGTAATTGAACCAATTGCACTCTATGGTAGTGAGGTGTGGGGACCGCTAACACAACGAGAATTTGCAAAATGGGACAAACACCCAATTGAGATCCTACATGCAGAATTCTGTAAAATTATCTTCCGGACTCAAAGGAAAACCGTAAACAATGCATGCAGGGCAGAACTAGGCCAATATCCATTAATAATCACTATCCAAAAAAGAGCCACCAAATTTTGGAAACACCTAAAAATGAGCAACCCCCACTGCTATCATTACGAAGCCCTGAAATGCCAAGAGAGGACCATAAAGAAGAATACCCTCAGTCAACTAGTCCTGGGACTCAGTGAAGTAACTACTAACACTACTAACAATAACCAGCCCCAGGACAGTGACAGCGTAACACAAAGAATTCGACCCAACACAATCGTCGCTAAGCAAAAGGAAAAATATCTGTCATATTGGACAGAAACAACAAAAACCCAAAGCAAACTCAATTGCTACTTGGCCCTAAACAGACAATACAACATGGCTGATTACCTGACCATGGTAAAGGATAGCAAACTGAGAAAAACCGTGACAATGTACAGACTTAGTGAACATAGCCTGGCGATCGAAAAAGGTAGACACAGGCAGACCCGGCTACCAAGAGAGGACAGGATATGCTCTCACTGCAGTCAGGGAGTGGTGAGAGACAGAGATGCACTTCCTCACAGCTTGTAGAAAATATCAGGGCATAAGGGAGAATTTCTACCCAAAATTCACAAAAATATGCCCGGAATTCAGAAATTTGAATGACTACCAAAAACTCCCATACCTATTAGGGGAAGAGAGAAATTGTGTAACCTTAGCGGCACACTATGTTACAGCTTGCCATAACAGAGGGACAACCACTAAATATAGAAAAGAGTATATACAAATTATATGAATGTATATTTATACACTCAGGGATATATCTGTTTATACACTGTATGGATAGATCTGTATTTATGTGTTCAACCATGAATGTTTTTCGATGCTTTGGCAACATAAGATGTACCTTGTCATCGTGCCAATAAAGCGATTTGAATTGAAAAATTGATGAGAGAGAGGAGATCGGAGGGGAGAGAGGATATCGGAGGGGGAGAGAGAGAGAGAGGATATCGGAGGGGAGAGAGAGAGAGGATATCGGAGGAGAGAGAGAGAGAGAGGATATCGGAGGGGAGAGAGAGAGAGGAGATCGGAGGGGAGAGAGAGAGGAGATCGGAGGCGAGAGAGAGAGAGGAGATCGGAGGGGAGAGAGAGAGGAGATCGGAGGGGAGAGAGAGGGGAGATCGGAGGGGGAGAGAGAGAGAGGGAGATCGGAGGGGAGAGAGAGAGGAGATCGGAGGGGAGAGAGAGAGAGGAGATCGGAGGGGAGAGGAGATCGGAGGGAGAGAGGAGATCGGAGGGGAGAGAGAGAGGAGATTGGAGGGGAGAGAGAGGAGATCGGAGGGGAGAGAGAGGAGATCGGAGGGGAGAGAGAGAGGAGGTCGGAGGGGAGAGAGAGGAGATCGGAGGGGAGAGAGAGAGGAGATCGGAGGGGAGAGAGAGAGAGAGGAGATCGGAGGGGAGAGAGAGGGAGAGGAGATCGGAGGGGAGAGAGGGGAGATCGGAGGAGAGAGATCGGAGCGGAAGGAGAGAGAGAGGGGAGATCGGGAAGCGAGAGATCGGAGCGGAAGGAGAGAGAGAGGGGAGATCGGAAGCGAGAGAGAGAGATCGAAGAGTAGAGAGAGAGAGATCGAAGAGTAGAGAGAGAGAGGAGATCGAAGGCTAGAAAGAGAGAGGAGATCGAAGGGTAGAGAGAGAGAGCGAGGAGATCGGAGGGGAGAGAGAGAGGAGATCGAAGGGTAGAGAGAGAGAGGAGATCGAAGGGTAGAGAGAGAGAGAGAGAGAGAGAGGAGATCGAAGGTTAGAGAGAGAGAGGAGATCGAAGGGTAGAGAGAGAGGAGAGCGAAGGGTAGAGAGAGAGGAGATCGAAGGGTAGAGAGAGGAGATCGGGGGGAGAGGGAGGAGATCGAAGGGTAGAGAGAGAGGGAGATCGGAGGGGGGGAGAGGGAGGAGATCGACGGGGGGCGAGGGAATGAGAGGGATCGGGATGGGGAGCGAGAGAGAGAGGAGAGAGATAGAGAATTGGAAGGGAGAGAGTAGGTCAGGAACTCTGAGGGGAGGGACAGCATTGGACTGGATGAAATGCGAAGTCATGACAGTATCACTTCACTTCATCTCTTTATATATATAAATAAAAGGATATGTCTCTCTGTCTGTCTCTCTTTCTGTCTCTGACCGGCTATACAATCAAAAGTTATAGAGCGTTACCTACGCATATGTTATATCAAAAGAAAGCTCATCATTCGGGGACTCTTGTAGGCGTATTTACTTTTTGCTCCGACAAAAATTGTGCCGACGGTCGGACAAAAATTGTGCCAACGGTATCCAAAAAACTTTCAAAATTCCTCTCATTATCTGCTCATTTGCATCGAGTGGGGCTTCTCCAACTGCCAGCAGTGCAACTCTGGACCCAGGCTCCCGGCCTAGACAGAGACAAACACTGGCAGAGGGGAGAGGGTGTGCTGCCTCAGCTCCATTCCCGGGGTCAGTAGGTGGGGAGGCTTCATAAGCAACTGGGGTAGGTCGCAAGCCTCGAATAATAATCTGAAGATCCTGTGTTTACAGCTGAGGAAATTTCTTCTGCTGACAGCCCCAGG